>NC_090727.1:174605390-174620390 GCF_036898095.1 Palaemon carinicauda | reverse complement strand
ATGGAAGAGAACAAGCAGACAAGGTTACTACTGAGCTTCAAAATGGAAGGGAGAGAGCAGAAAAACTTACTATTGAGCTTCAAAATGGAAGAGAACAAGCAGACAAGCTTACCACTGAGCTTCAAAATGGAAGAGAGAAAGCAGGAAAACATACTATTGAGCTTCAAAATGGAAGAGAACAAGCAGGCAAGCTTACTACTGAGCTTCAAAATGGAAGAGAGAAAGCAGGAAAGCTTACTATTGAGCTTCAAAATGGAAGAGAAAAGTTGGCAAGCTTACTACTGAGCTTCAAAATGGAAGAAAACAAGCAGGAAAGCTTACTACTGAGCTTCAAAATGGAAGAGGACTAGCAGACAAGCTTACTAATGAGCTTCAAAATGGAAGAGAGAAAGCAGGAAAACTTACTATTGAGCTTCAAAATGGAAGAGACCAAGCCTGAAAGCTTACTACTGAGCTTCAAAATGGAAGAGAACAAGCAGGAAAGCTTACTACTGAGCTTCAAAATGGAAGAGGACAAGCAGACAAGCTTACTACTGAGCTTCAAAATGGAAGAGAAAGCAGGAAAACTTACTATTGAGCTTCAAAATGGAAGAGAACAAGCAGGCAAGCTTACTACTGAGCTTCAAAATGGAAGAGACCAAGCCTGAAAGCTTACTACTGAGCATCAAAATGGAAGAGAACAAGCAGGAAAGCTTACTACTGAGCTTCAAAATGGAAGAGGACAAGCAGACAAGCTTACTACTGAGATTCAAATGGAAGAGAGAAAGCAGGAAAACTTACTTTTGAGCTTCAAAATGGAAGAGGACAAGCAGGCAAGCTTAATACTGAGGTTCAAAATGGAAGAGAACAAGCAGGCAAGCTTACTACTGAGCTTCAAAATGGAAGAGACCAAGCCTGAAAGCTTACTACTGAGCTTCAAAATGGAAGAGAACAAGCAGGAAAGCTTACTACTGAGCTTCAAAATGGAAGAGGACAAGCAGACAAGCTTACTACTGAGATTCAAATGGAAGAGAGAAAGCAGGAAAACTTACTTTTGAGCTTCAAAATGGAAGAGGACAAGCAGGCAAGCTTACTACTGAGGTTCAAAATGGAAGAGAACAAGCAGGCAAGCTTACTACTGAGCTTCAAAATGGAAGAGACCAAGCCTGAAAGCTTACTACTGAGCTTCAAAATGGAAGAGAACAAGCAGGAAAGCTTACTACTGAGCTTCAAAATGGAAGAGGACAAGCAGACAAGCTTACTACTGAGATTCAAATGAAAGAGAGAAAGCAGGAAAACTTACTTTTGAGCTTCAAAATGGAAGAAAACAAGCAGGCAAGCTTACTACTGAGCTTCAAAATGGAAGAGAACAAGCAGGAAAGCTTACTACTGAGCTTCAAAATGGAAGAGAGAAAGCAGGAAAGCTTACTATTGAGCTTCAAAATGGAAGAGAAAAGCAGGCAAGCTTACTACTGAGCTTCAAAATGGAAGAGAACAAGCAGGAAAGCTTACTACTGAGCTTCAAAATGGAAGAGGACAAGCAGACAAGCTTACTACTGAGCTTCAAAATAGAAGAGAGAAAGCAGGAAAACTTACTATTGAGCTTCAAAATGGAAGAGAACAAGCAGGCAAGCTTACTACTGAGCTTCAAAATGGAAGGGACCAAGCCTGAAAGCTTACTACTGAGCTTCAAAATGGAAGAGAACAAGCAGGAAAGCTTACTACTGAGCTTCAAAATGGAAGAAGACAAGCAGACAAGCTTACTACTGAGCTTCAAAATGGAAGAGAGAAAGCAGGAAAACTTACTATTGAGCTTCAAAATGGAAGAAAACAAGCAGGCAAGCTTACTACTGAGCTTCAAAATGGAAGAGACCAAGCCTGAAAGCTTACTACTGAGCTTCAAAATGGAAGAGAACAAGCAGGAAAGCTTACTACTGAGCTTCAAAATGGAAGAGGACAAGCAGACAAGCTTAGTACTGAGATTCAAATGGAAGAGAGAAAGCAGGAAAGCTTACTATTGAGCTTCAAAATGGAAGAGGACAAGCAGGCAAGCTTACTACTGAGCTTCAAATGGAAGAGAACAAGTAGGCAAGCTTACTACTGAGCTTCAAAATGGAAGAGACCAAGCCTGAAAGCTTACTACTGAGCTTCAAAATGGAAGAGAACAAGCAGGCAAGCTTACTACTGAGCTTCAAAATGGAAGAGACCAAGCCTGAAAGCTTACTACTGAGCTTCAAAATGGAAGAGAACAAGCAGGAAAGCTTACTACTGAGCTTCAAAATGGAAGAGGACAAGCAGACAAGCTTACTAATGAGCTTCAAAATGGAAGAGAGAAAGCAGGAAAACTTACTATTGGGCTTCAAAATGGAAGAGAACAAGCAGGCAAGCTTACTACTGAGCTTCAAAATGGAAAAGAGAAAGCAGGAAAGCTCACTATTGAGCTTCAAAATGGAAGAGAAAAGCAGGCAAGCTTACTACTGAGCTTCAAAATGGAAGAGAACAAGCAGGAAAGCTTACTACTGAGCTTCAAAATGGAAGAGGACAAGCAGACAAGCTTACTATTGAGCTTCAAAATGGAAGAGAAAAAGCAGGAAAACTTACTATTGAGCTTCAAAATGGAAGAGAACAAGCAGGCAAGCTTACTACTGAGCTTCAAAATGGAAGAGACCAAGCCTGAAAGCTTACTACTGAGCTTCAAAATGGAAGAGAACAAGCAGGAAAGCTTACTACTGAGCTTCAAAATGGAAGAGGACAAGCAGACAAGCTTACTACTGAGCTTCAAAATGGAAGAGAGAAAGCAGGAAAACTTACTATTGAGCTTCAAAATGGAAGAGAACAAGCAGGCAAGCTTACTACTGAGCTTCAAAATGGAAGAGACCAAGCCTGAAAGCTTACTACTGAGCATCAAAATGGAAGAGAACAAGCAGGAAAGCTTACTACTGAGCTTCAAAATGGAAGAGGACAAGCAGACAAGCTTACTACTGAGATTCAAATGGAAGAGAGAAAGCAGGAAAACTTACTATTGAGCTTCAAAATGGAAGAGGACAAGCAGGCAAGCTTACTACTGAGGTTCAAAATGGAAGAGAACAAGCAGGCAAGCTTACTACTGAGCTTCAAAATGGAAGAGACCAAGCCTGAAAGCTTACTACTGAGCTTCAAAATGGAAGAGAACAAGCAGAAAAGCTTACTACTGAGCTTCAAAATGGAAGAGGACAAGCAGACAAGCTTACTACTGAGATTCAAATGGAAGAGAGAAAGCAGGAAAACTTACTATTGAGCTTCAAAATGGAAGAGGACAAGCAGGCAAGCTTACTACTGAGCTTCAAAATGGAAGAGAGAAAGCAGGAAAGCTTACTATTGAGCTTCAAAATGGAAGAGGACAAGCAGGCAAGCTTACTACTGAGCTTCAAAATGGAAGAGAACAAGCAGGAAAGCTTACTACTGAGCTTCAAAATGGAAGAGGACAAGCAGACAAGCTTACTACTGAGCTTCAAAATGGAAGAGAGCAAGCAGGAAAACTTACTATTGAGCTTCAAAATGGAAGAGAACAAGCAGGCAAGCTTACTACTGAGCTTCAAAATGGAAGGGACCAAGCCTGAAAGCTTACTACTGAGCTTCAAAATGGAAGAGAACAAGCAGGAAAGCTTACTACTGAGCTTCAAAATGGAAGAGGACAAGCAGACAAGCTTACTACTGAGCTTCAAAATGGAAGAGAGAAAGCAGGAAAACTTACAATTGAGCTTCAAAATGGAAGAGAACAAGCATGCAAGCTTACTACTGAGCTTCAAAATGGAAGAGACCAAGCCTGAAAGCTTACTACTGAGCTTCAAAATGGAAGAGGACAAGCAGACAAGCTTACTACTGAGATTCAAATGTAAGAGAGAAAGCAGGAAAACTTACTATTGAGCTTCAAAATGGAAGAGGACAAGCAGGCAAGCTTACTACTGAGCTTCAAAATGGAAGAGAACAAGTAGGCAAGCTTACTACTGAGCTTCAAAATGGAAGAGACCAAGCCTGAAAGCTTACTACTGAGCTTCAAAATGGAAGAGAACAAGCCTGAAAGCTTACTACTGAGCATCAAAATGGAAGAGAACAAGCAGGAAAGCTTACTACTGAGCTTCAAAATGGAAGAGGACAAGCAGACAAGCTTACTACTGAGCTTCAAAGTGGAAGAGGACAAGCAGACAAGCTTACTACTGAGCTTCAAAATGGAAGAGAGAAAGCAGGAAAACTTACTATTGAGCTTCAAAATGGAAGAGAACAAGCAGGCAAGCTTACTACTGAACTTCAAAATGGAAGAGAGAAAGCAGGAAAACTTACTATCAAACAGCAAAATGGAAGAAAAAAGCAGGCAAGCTTACTACTGAGCTTCAAATTGGAAGAGAGCAAGCAGGAAAACTTACTATCAAACTTCAAAATGGAAGAAGACAAGCAGGCAAGCTTACTACTGAGCTTCAAAATGGAAGAGAGAGAGCAGGAAAACTTACTATTGAGCTTCAAAATGGAAGAGAACAAGCAGGCAAGCTTACTACTGAGCTTCAAAATGGAAGAGAGAAAGCAGGAAAACTTACTATTGAGCTTCAAAATGGAAGAGAACAAGCAGGCAAGCTTACTACTGAGCTTCAAATTGGAAGAGAGCAAGCAGGAAAACTTACTATCAAACTTCAAAATGGAAGAAGACAAGCAGGCAAGCTTACTACTGAGCTTCAAAATGGAAGAGAGAGAGCAGGAAAACTTACTATTGAGCTTCAAAATGGA
Source organism: Palaemon carinicauda (assembly GCF_036898095.1). Classification (NCBI taxonomy): domain Eukaryota; kingdom Metazoa; phylum Arthropoda; class Malacostraca; order Decapoda; family Palaemonidae; genus Palaemon; species Palaemon carinicauda. Next base: position 174,615,653 of record NC_090727.1, on the reverse strand, counting down.
AGAGAACAAGCAGGCAAGCTTACTACTGAGCTTCAAAATGGAAGAGAGAGAGCAGGAAAACTTACTATTGAGCTTCAAAATGGAAGAGAACAAGCAGGCAAGCTTACTACTGAGCTTCAAAATGGAAGAGAGAGAGCAGGAAAACTTACTATTGAGCTTCAAAATGGAAGAGAACAAGCAGGCAAGCTTACTACTGAGCTTCAAAATGGAAGAGAGAGAGCAGGAAAACTTACTATTGAGCTTCAAATTGGAAGAGAACAACCAGGCAAGCTTACTACTGAGCTTCAAAATGGAAGAGAGAGAGCAGGAAAACTTACTATCGAGCTTCAAATTGGAAGAGGACAAGCTTACTACTGAGCTTCAAAATGGAAGAGGACAAGCAGACAAGCTTACTACTGAGCTTCAAAAAGGAAGAGAGAAAGCAGGAAAACTTACTATTGAGCTTCGAAATGGAAGGGAACAAGCAGACAAGCTTACTACTGAGCTTCAAAATGGAAGAGAGAAAGCAGGAAAACTCACTATTGAGCTTCAAAATGGAAGAGAACAAGCAGACAAGCTTACTACTGAGCTTCAAAATGGAAGAGAGAAAGCAGGAAAACTTACTATTGAGCTTCAAAATGGAAGAAAACAAGCAGGCAAGCTTACTACTGAGCTTCAAAATGGAAGAGAAGAAGCAGGCAAGCTTACTACTGAGCTTCAAAATGGAAGGGAGCCAGTAGGCATGCTTACTACTGAGCTTCAAATTGGAGGAGAGCAAGAAGGAAAACTTACAATTAAGCTTCAAAATGGAAGAGAAAAAGCAGGCAAGCTTGCTGCTGAGCTTCAAATTGGAGGAGAGCAAGCAGGAAAACTTACTATTGAGCTTCAAAATGGAAGAGAACAAGCAGGAAAGCTTACTACTGAGCTTCAAATTGGAGGAGAGCAAGCAGGAAAACTTACTATTGAGCTTCAAAATGGAAGAGAACAAGCAGGAAAGCTTACTACTGAGCTTCAAAATGGAAGAGAGAAAGCAGGAAAACTTACTATTGAGCTTCAAAATGGAAGAGAACAAGCAGGAAAGCTTACTACTGAGCTTCAAATTGGAGGAGAGCAAGCAGGAAAACTTACTATTGAGCTTCAAAATGGAAGAGAACAAGCAGGAAAGCTTACTACTGAGCTTCAAAATGGAAGAGAGAAAGCAGGAAAACTTACTATTGAGCTTCAAAATGGAAGAGAAAAAGCAGGAAAGCTTACTACTGAGCTTCAAATTGGAGGAGAGCAAGCAGGAAAACTTACAATTAAGCTTCAAAATGGAAGACAATAAGTAGGCAAGCTTACTACTGAGCTTCAAAATGGAAGAGAAAAAGCAGACAAGCTTACTACTGAGCTTCAAAATGGAAGAGAGAATGCAGGAAAACTTACTATTGAGCTTCAAAATGGAAGAGAAAAAGCAGGCAAGCTTACTACTGAGCTTCAAAATGGAAGAGAAAAAGCAGGCAAGCTTACTACTGAGCTTCAAATTGGAGGAGCCAGAGCAGGAAAACTTACAATTAAGCTTCAAAATGGAAGAGAACAAGCACGCAAGCTTAATACTGTGCTTCAGAATGGAAGAGAGAAAGCAGGAAAACTTACTACTGAGCTTCAAAATGGAAGAGAACCAGCAGGCAAGTTTACTGTGATACTCCAAAATAAACAAAGGTAAGTAAAAGTACTGCAAATCCCGAAAACAGCAGAAGTAAACTGGCAAATGCTCCCTACGGAGCTCCAAAGAGACCCACGAGACGTGGGTAATAAAAGAAGGAAAACAAATTGAAATTATCTGCAGTTTCATTCACCATCAGTCTATTCATACGCTTCAGTTAATGGAGCGCGTATTGCATAATAAAAAAAAATAGCCTCTATTTGTGTAAGCGACAATTTGCATAACCGCAACCCGGATTTAGTTACATAGCATTGTTATGCTGCCGCCATTAACATAATACTAATGACCTCTTAAAAATAACATTGATAAAGCTTGAAACTTTATTTCTTTACGCTTGGTTAATCTTTTCTCAACAAAAAGGTTAATTGTTTTTATTTTCCTGGGCATAATTAGTCTTTTGTACGTATTGGTGGATTTTTTTTTTAATAAAGAGATTAATTTAAATACAACAAAATAAACAAATTTAGCAACCTAAAATTAATGTAGCAATTTAAAATCTATGTAGCTATTTAAAAGCAATTTAGTAAGTTAAAATCAATGTAGCAAGTAGAAAACAATTTAGAAAGTTTAGAAAAAATTTAATAAGTTAGAAGCATTATAGCACACAAAACACTGTAGAAAGTTAAAAGCAATGTAGCAAGATAGAAGAAAAATTGCAAGGGAAGCTAACTATACTTATTAGGATTTATTTTCATCTGTCAGATGATTACTAATATAAAAATAAATTGGCCACGAAAGATCAAGTGCTTTCTCCTCGTCTTTTTCATCACCAAATAACAATTTAGCTAACGGAATCTGGAATAAAAAGAAACAAACGCTGAAACAGAAGTTTAAGCAAAAAAGAAACAAAAATTCTCTAAACTTTCTCCGAAGAAAACCGACATAATCCGTAAACCGCTATTTTTTAGTCCAGAACAGATAAAAGCTGAATCACTTTAGGTCTCTGGAAAAGAAAATATTGCAAATCAGTTCAGGCAATTCCAGTGTTTATGTTATTGTTGTTGTAAGCTAAGCTGGCCTTGTGCCTAAAGAGTGACCAGAAAAATCAGATTCTTCATCAGTTTGTCCAAAACACAATATTCCTCATTATGTTATTTCGAAGAAGTAGAGAATGATTTCTAAGAACTTTCTCCTGTGTTGATACGACTCAATTTTTCATATCAAACTGGTAATTTTTTCTTTTATCAACATATTCAATCACCAAACTATCTCAGAACTCAATTATGTGAGAGAAACGTGATTTCCAATACAATTTCCCCATGTTGTAATGTACTGCATTCAATTAGAGGGGTTGTTTACAGTTTCACGCCGATTAATTCGAGTTAGTCTCTTCATTTAACAAATAAGGCTAGCTTCGCTTGAGTGGATTGATGACCGCTCGGAAATTCTTCCGAGCGGCAAGCAATGATTTACTAGCCGCGTACACAACTAACCAACCCGCGCGGTTCCAGTGTACAGAAGGTCCTCGACTTACAAACTCAAGAAGTTCCAAGAAGCTGTTTGTACGTCGAATTGTCTGCAAGTTGAATTTTGTTAAATTTTAGCCTAAAGTAGGCCTAACCTGACTCCCATACCTATGATTTTCAGCTATGTCAACAAATAGTCCCGTTTCATATGAACTAAATATCAGATTATTGCAAATGTCATTTACCTACTGTATTGAATTATATAATATTGTCTTTCTACAATATTTCTTTCTCTTTTTACAGTATATGACCTTCTGATATCTAATATTTATGATTTCAGTTGAATCTTCTCGTGTGAAAACACGGAAATATTTCCGTACGGAAAAAAATCCGCTCGTGTGAAGCGAGCCTACGCCTTCATTTGCTTCGTCAATGACCTTTGGTGTTGTGACGCTAATTTGATGAACTACCTAATAATCTTTCCTATTACAGTAGTCCGGATAAAAGAGAGGGGTTAAGAGTCAGGGATAATGGGTCACGAAGACGACCTTTCCGTTCTTAAAAGAAATTCTTTAGCCGAGTAATTGCCAGTTTTTTAAATATTTCATTTATTCATAATCTCATCCTACACATACATTCTCTTTAGAATAAAATCAGAAGTATGTACATACATACACACACACACACACACACACACACACACACATATATATATATATATATATATATATATATATATATATTCTAAATTATTCACAGCATGCCTCGAAGAAGTTTTTAAAAATTTAGATTGGGAAAATGTAAGAATCAACATTAATGGGGAATATCTTAACAACTTGAGATTTGCAGATGACATAATTCTGTTTAGTGAATCAGGGTATAAATTTCAAAAGATGGTAGAAGATTTGAATAGAGAAAGCAGAAATGTAGGACTGAAAATGAATGAGTAACCTAAGATAATGTTCAATGAAAATGCAAACACCAAATACGGGTTATAGACGAAAATCTAGAGATTGTTAATGAATATACGTACTTTGGACACAGTAAGTATTTCCCAAGGACATGAGACCAAAATTAAAAAAAGGATAAGCGTGGGATGGAGAGCTTTTAGTAAACAAAATCAGGTTATGAAAATTAAAATGCCACTTTCTCTAAATAAAAAAGTATTTAATTAGTTGGCCCTACCAGTATTAACTTATGCATCAGAAACTTGGAACCTTACTAAAGTCGTAGATATAAGCTACTTAAACTCAGAGAATTGAAAATAATAATGATGAGAATAACACTAAGAGACAGAAAAAAAGAGCACCATGAATACAAGAGCAAACTAAAGTAGAGGATATTCTAACATGTAAGAAAAAGAAATGGACATGGGCAGGATATATAATGAAAATGACAGATGATAGATGGAGATCAAGAACAAAAGAATGGGTCCCTAGAGTATGCAAAAAGAGGCATGGAAAGGAAGAGAAGACGATGGATTGAACTAAGAAAATTTGCGGGAATAGACTGAAAAAAAAGAGCATAAATAGACGAGAGTGGGACATATATGGGGCCTTTGTCCTAAACCGGGCTAATAACGGCTGTTTTTATGTGTGTATATAAATAACGGCTGTTTTTATGTGTGTATATAAATACAGTATATATATATATATATATATATATATATATATATATATATATATATATATATATATATAGATACATACATACACACACATATATATACACAGTATATGTGTTTACAAAACTTCCAATTTACTATCACATAATGAACCGGATATCTATCAGATCCCAAATGATTTCCATCTCCAATCTGGCGACGAGCCGCGCAATTAAATTGACTCTTTCCAAAGAAGTAATAATTCGAAGAGATTTCCTAAATTCTTTCCACAAGTCATCCGCGTAATACCAATAGAAAGTGAAAGCAAGTGGAGATAATGTGCACTCTTCACTCGGCCGAGAAAATAAAACGAAAATACAAAAAATATCACGACACGTCTCTTATAATGTCACCACAAGCAAAAGCACATGGTCTGCTCAAGAGGTGAATGCTGGCATCTATTGGCATCTCCCCCTCCCTCCCCAATGAAAAAGCTATCGATTGATTATATATACAGTATTTATACTGATACGCACAATTGCGTAGAAATTTGTACTACGTACATAGGATACATACTATAGTATATATACAGTATATATATATATATATATATATATATATATATATATATATATATATATATATATATATATATATATATATATATGTATGTGTGTGTGAGTGTGTGTACAGTATATATATATATATATATATATATATATATATATATATATATATGTGTGTGTGTGTTGTGTACGTCGATGTGATATTGTATGTAGTGTAAAACAAAAGTGACATCACATCAAGGGTCATCGTCAGAGAGAGAGAGAGAGAGAGAGAGAGAGAGAGAGAGAGAGAGAGAGAGAGAGAGAGAGAGAGAGAGAGAGAGAGAGAAAGCAATTTCAGCCTAGCCCGATATCTTGAACTTTCTTCCACTATTTTTTCGCTCCGCTTTTTTTATAATTTTTTTTCCGAAGATTTTTTACCGCCACCTTGTGATTCAACTCAGGTATATATAAGATCGCTAAACCGGCTGAGACAGCACAATCTCTTTGAGCGTCTTTCCTCTGTCTTCGAGACGGGGCACAGGAAAACTGATCGAGAATGGACAGAAGATTGAGAATAGTGAGTATTATCAACGCTGTTAAAAGTGAAATATTAGATTGAGAAAAAGGCAGAATGGAAAAACTGTTACATGTGGGATACCAATTAGAGGAATGAGAATCGAAGATCCCGCTTTATGTGGGATATCTAATTAGGAAGGAATTATGAAGGATGACAACAAGTGGTATGTTGTTAGGTGGATATGAGTGAAAAAGATTAGAATCGGCGATGTTAGTTTTAGAGAAATTATAATTAATACTACTTTGGGAGCCTTCGTAGTTCGTTGGGAGAGAAGAGGTGTAAAAATTCAAAAGTTATGACTGAAAATCCACATTCTGAAAGGGAAACAAACACAAGAACGCTACCCAACCTAAGGTTCTCCACCTAACCTAAACTAAACTAGGAGCCGTATCCCTACCTACTTACCTACCGGGGCGGGGAGGATCCCCCATTAGACTGCAATATCCTTAGCTTTCCTTAAGACTGAGTCTTAACCTTGTATTTGTTTTTTCAACCGGCTTCACTCCTGGAAGCGTGACACTAAATCATAATATTTCTCAAATCGTAAAACTAGCTTCATATATTTCATACCAAGATGAACAACAGCTTCCCTGTAAATAAACTCTATTTGACAAATAATAAAAAGGTATACGCCAGTCTCAATAAACTACATTCACCCCCTTCTTTGCCATCAAAGACTGAATTAACAAAAGACACCTGAACTTCGGGAATCTCTTCTTGCTCATGTTTTCCCAGATAGGGGCACAGAATTGCTCTTCCCATCGGCCTCTACGCTGAAAACTTTCATAAACTTGCAAAACAACCACATAAGTCTGCTACAAGCGGCAATATGCCAAAATGACAATCAAGTTCCCGATGAAGGGATCCTGGTGTGATTTATCATTTGAAAAACTATCATTTTCAATATGGAGATTTTCAGTTGTCTTTATCTAAAAAATATCTATTAGTAATAATAAAACTTGTATGTTTTATCCACACAAACAATTAATTGAAAATCATACATCAAAAGAATGCAAATTACTTTCCATGATAAATTACGAACATTTCAATTACTATACAATTTTTAACGGCTTACAGGATAATCCTACGAAGATATTTTCGTTTTATCATCTTCATTTTTTTTAAAAATAATATTCTTATATGATTTGTACTAATTTTTTGCTATTATCAATTCCACTTACTATGACAACGAAATTAGTCTTTGTACAGTAATATGAAAAAATGAGAAAAATTAAACTTAAATGATAACGGAGAGAAAACAAAGTATCTTCTCTTGAGTTAACAGTAAAGAAGGAAAGAATTGTTCGTGTATCTCTCTCTCTCTCTCTCTAGAAGGAGAGAGGGAGTAAAAAAGAGAGAGAGAGAGAGAGCGATTTATCTCAAGGTGCTGTTTCCCGTCCACTCTTAGTAAAATTCCTCACCTCTTGTTTCCATCCTCCACAGCTCTATCTGCTGCTCTTACTGGTGAGCTGTGCAACAGCTGCCAGGAAGAGAAGCTCAAGCAAGAAACGAAACGATGGACCACTACGCTTCGGGACGCCATTCCCTGCAACAAGGGCCATCCCATTTGGTGGCCCAGGATACACATCTTCCTTTGGTGGCCCTATCGTGGGCGCCCCTCCTCTTGGATTACATGCTCCCGGCATTCAGGCTCCCCCCTATTCTATGGTGCCACCTCCAATGGGGAGAAGCCTGAGCTCTTTTCCAAGCCACACGCAGCCTCTGACTGGTCCTTTTAGTGGGCCTCCTATTCATATTCAGCATCCAATGAACCATGGGCAATTACCCTTCATGCCACCTCCACCTTACCCCCCTCAAATTCACCACGGGGGTCATCTGCCATTTGGTGGCACACCCTTCTATCATCAGAGCCAGTTCATACAGCCATCTCAGCCAGTTCTCAACTCTTTGCATCCAAGGGCACCCCCTGCATTCGAAGAAGGACGCCATTTTAGTAGCGACGGCAGGGTCTGTTCCAATTGCGATACTGGTAAGCACAATAGCCACTTCAAGGTGCATGATGCTGGATCGGCTGTCAGTCCAGTCCGTTCTTTAGACAGACCTTCTTTCCATGGAAGTTTCCAAAACTCTGGAGGTTTTCTCGATCATGGCGTGGATAGCTTTGGAGGACGTCTTCAGGGCAAAGATGCTGGGCCTAGTACAAGAGAACCATTTGGAGATAGCTTTTTTGGAAGTAGTTTTGAAGGAGGAAGTTCTCTCTTTGGAGGATTTGGAGATGACTTTAGAGGAAGCCTGTATGATGAAAGTAGTTTTGGAAATACTGGAAGCCGAGGAAGTAGCTTTGAACCTTCAAAAAGCACAGATGACGGGAGAAGCAGCTATGCAAGCATCTAGACTAATCATTAAGGTAATGCTGAGCATAGTTCTAAACATTGGCATTAAAAAGATTAGTAAAGTATATATTTTTTGTTTCTACTAATACATATTTATCTATTATCAATAATGATGATTATTCATGGGGTAGCTTGTGAGGCAACTGTCAAATGATATAAGGTCAGTTCTGAGGTTTTGATGACAGTAAAATCTGTTACTGTTTTAATTACGCTGTTCATCTTTGATTAATGAAACTATCACCAGCATTCAATTCCACAATTCTCACTGTTCATATTTTAATCTATTCTTTGATCCTGTTTGGAATTAACACTTCGCTGTCGTACTGTCATCCAAAGAGTGTTGATTGACTTTTGAACTGGACTGTACATAATAGCCTTCAAGTATGCTTTTTGCAATAATCCTACTGTATCCTAGCTCTTAGGTTATTAACTTTATATGATTTCTATTTCTATGTTTCTTACATATAAAATTTTTATATTCACATATCAAAATATATATATATTTCTTTTTCTAAAGCTGCTATATTATTTAGGCTCATCAGCTAGAATTTTCTTGAGACAATAATAACTAATTATTCTTTTTAATAGTTTTCCAAGGTACACAGTCACCGACACACTCAGCATCTTCAGGGGCATATCATTTGCAATGCAAATGAAAGTGAAGTATATATATTTTCTTAATAAAATATACAAAATATAAAAGGATTTTGAATCAACCTTAACATTATTTCATATCTTCATAATACTTAGCAACGACAACTAATGTGCAGTAGAACGCTTATTTATCTTAGTCTGCTATTGGATTTATATTTATATTGTTCATTCTATAACTATACTCAATTTTTTTTTAATCAGGCGCATTTGCACCGACTAGCAGCGGTCCCCTTTTAGCTCGGAAAAAGTTTCCTGCTACATGATTGGTTAGAATTATCTTGTCCAACCAATCAGCGATCAGGAAAAGTTTCCGAGCTAAAAGGTACAAATCTGCCTCGTTAAAACGAATTGACTATAGTGTAGGCGATCCATCAGAAAATGATGGCTATACATTTAAATATTTAATCATATACATCTCATCTGTGTAAGACTACTTCCTCTCTCCACTACCAGAGGAACAAGAAGAGATGAGCATGACCGGAAATATATACTGCATATACATATATACGCACACTATATATAAATTTACATTATATATATATAACCTATAAATGTGTAGACATATATATATAATATATATATATATATTTATATATTCATATATATATATATAATGTAAATTTACATATAGTGTATATATATATATATATATATATATATATATATACAGTATACAGTGAAAATATATATATATATATATATATATATATATATATATATATATATATATATATATATGATTTGTATATATATATATATATGTATGTATATATATATACATATGTAAATACACACATATATATATATATATATATACATATATATATATATAAATATATATGTATGATTTGTATATATATATATGATTTGTATGTATATATATATATTTGTATATATGATTTATATATGTATATATATATATATATTTATATATATATATATATATATATATATATATATATATATAGATGGAGATGGTTTGGGTATGCTCTACGCACTCCCCAGGAGAGATTATTAACCAAACTTTCAACTGGGCTCCACAAGGTACTAGAAGAGAGGCTATGATATAAATATATATATATATATATATATATATATATATATATATATATATATATATATATATATATATATATATATATATATAAATATATATATATATTATCATTATTATTATTATTATGACTATTGAATAACGTAAATTCTAGAGCTCCAAAACCCACCTGCTTTATATTACCTAATCTGATATACAAGAGAAATACCTCCAAGTACTGAGGATAATACACAACTCCCAGACAATAATATATATGAACACTGAATATCTAAAAGCTCTCTTAACTTAACACTTAAAACAAAAATGTGATTACTTTACTTTTAACGGGAACTATTCTCAAATCAACCTCTTACTTCGGTTCTTAATCAGGGGATACGAGCAAAGCC
>NC_090727.1:174527890-174600390 GCF_036898095.1 Palaemon carinicauda | reverse complement strand
CTACAACTCTGTTAAGGTAATAATAACAACTAACACGAGTAAAAACCTATATATATAAGTGAAAATCAAACTGACATTCACTTATATTTAAAAAAATCGCAATTTAATAACATCTTATGAAATCTAATATTATTGAACATCGTCGAATATGTTATGAAAATTAATATTTGCTATAACTTACAGGTAGTGGGATGGCCAAGGCACCAGCTATCCATTGAGATACTACCGCTACTAGAGTTATTGGATTCTTTGACTGGCCAAACAGTAATACATTGGATCCCTCTCTGGTCACGGCTCATTTTTTTTCTTTTTCTACACATACATCGAATAGTCTGGTCTATTCTTTCCACATTTTCCTGTCCTCATACATTTGACAACACTGAGATTACCAAGAAATTCTTCTTCGCTCAAGTTATCTACTGCACTGTAATTGTTCAGAGGCTACTCTCCTCTTGGTAAGGGTAGAGGAGACTCTTTAGCTATGGTATATAGCTCTTCTAGAACGACACTCCAATATCAAACCCTTGTTTTCTAATCTCGGGTAGTGGAATAGCCTCTGTACCATGGTCTTCCACTGTCTGGCGTTAGAGTCTCTTACTTGAGGGTACACCCAGGCACACTATTCTAAAGATTGCTTTATTTACTTTCCTTACTGTGCTTTTTTCCTTGTTAGAGCTCTTGAGCTTATAGCATCCTGCTTTTCTTATTAGCGTTGTAGCTTAGATAATAATAATAATAATAATAATAATAATAATATGATATTAAGACAATAATGATAATAATAATAATAATAATATGATATTAAGACAATAATGATAATAATAATAATAATAATATGATATTAAGACAATAATAATAATAATAATAATAATAGTAATAATAATAATAATAATAATAAGCTACATTGGTTGGAGTGCATGGTAGGGTAATCATGCAACTAGCGTATAAATAGTAAGGTTATTAATCGTGTATGTTTTATTAATTTTATTCCCAAATGGGTAACAATTTACAAAGTTCCTAATAAGTATAAACCTATAAAAAACTAACAAGTAGATTTGCCCGTTTTAACCTCAATAAATTTGTTATTATACCATCAAAAACTAATATTCTATTTTAATTTATATTATAATATATCAGGGCCATCTAAGTTGTTTACTCTGAGAGCCACATTAAAATAAAAGAATCTTATGACCCATCTATGTGCAGGCCTATGTATGTACGTACGTACGTATGTATATATATATATATATATATATATATATATATATATATATATATATATATATATATATATAATATTGTTTGGATATCTTGAAGGGGATTGGTAAAGAAACCTTAGACCACGAATATATACAGTATATATATATATATATATATATATATATATATATATATATATATATATATATATATATATATATATATATATATATAAGGAAGAACAGATGGAGTTGGAAGAGAAGGGGTAGGAATGATAATGACACCAAGATAGGAAAAGGCATTAACTGAATAGAGAGCTGTTAATAATAAATTGTTACATTCAAAATTTAAATGAAAGGAGTGCAACATGAGTATTATAGTTTACTATGCACCAACAAATGATTCCCCTGAAGAAAGGAAAGATAAGTAATATGAATAACTGCAGAGTGGAATACATGAGATCCTAGAGAGATATTTGAAAATTGTAATTGGTGACTGCAATGCTAAAGTTGAAAGGTATAATCAAGGTATAGAGAATGTGTTGGGTGTTGAGGGTCTTGACGAAGTTGCAAATGAAAATAAAGCACATTTTATAAGTTTTTGTTCAGCATACAATCTTGTTATTGGGGGTACTTTTTGCAAGCACAAGGACATCTACAAATATACAGGAACTTCGCCATGTAGCAATTACAAATATCAAATTGATCGCATAGCCATTAATAAAAAGAGAAGGTCTGTGAGAAATGTAAGAAGCTATAGAGGTGCAGATATTGGTAGTGATCACCAGCTCCTCAATGCCACACTAAAATTAAAACTGAAAGCACACAACAGAAAGATGGATAGAATACCTAGGTTTGATACAACTAAGTTTTTAGAAGATGGGCAGAGAGAAACATTTGCTATTGAATGTAGGAATCAATCTGCAGTCTTAGAGACTTCAAGAGACGAAGATCAGACAATTAATGAAGAATGGCGTGAAATTAGGAAAACATATCATTCAGTTGGTAGTGACGGTTTGGGACATGCAGTTACAATGGGAAAACCATGGATATCAAATGATAATTGGGATATTATAAAAAGAAGACAAAGACAGAAATTGATTGTTGAAAGTTTCTGAGGAAGAAATAAAAATCACAAGGTAAATCATGCTGAGTATTCAAGTATCGATAGTGATGTCAAAAGAACGGCCAGAAATGACTAGAGAGAGTATTTAGACTGGAAAGCAGATGAGGCTAACAAAGCTATGACTTCAGGGAGTGGCTATGGTGTAAGAATTGCTCTAGAACTTTTAATTAAATCTCTACGGGGACAAAGAAGTAGTATATATCCATCAAAAAGAAAGATGGATCTGTTATAACATCAGAAGATAAGAAAGGCAACGATGGACGGAATAATTTAAAGGTCAGGAATAAGAGATATGAAGGGAATAATTTGGTCGATATACCAGAAGCTGAGGAAGACCTTGATGTGCCCTTGAATGAATTCAATGTGTTTGAAGTCGAAACTATCATTAAAAAATTCAAGAGATGGAAAGCCCCTGGTTACAATGAAATAACTGGCGAGATGATTTTAGCTGAATGAAGTGACTCCCAGAATACTTACAAGGTTATTTTGTAGAATGTGGCATAAAGAGGCAGAACCTGATGAATGGGAGCTAGGAGTATTGGTGAAAAAAAAAAAAAAAAGATCTGACCGACTGCAGTAATTACAAAGGCATCACACTACGTCAGTTGTCATGAAAATATATTGTATACTCCTAAAGAGACTAGAGAGAAAGATTGATGAAAAACGGAGATATGAACAAGCAGGAATTGGAAAAGGTAGAAGTTGTACTGACCAAATTTTCATTTTGAGACATGTGATACAGCAATGTGTAGAATATAAAAATCTAACTTTGATGGCAATTGTGGACTATGAAAAAACCTTTAATAGTGTGCACCAGCCTATTTTGTGGGAAGTCCTGCGTTATTATGAAGTTCCTCTTAAATATGTAAATTTGATTAAGTATGCTCGTGAGCATAGCAAGGGCAAAGTTAATGTTAATGGAGTCCTTTCAAATAACTTTACAGTAATCAGCGGAGTACTCCACGGGAATGTGTTGACACCTATGTTGTTCATCCTCCTCGTGGATTTTGTAATGCATAGAACAGTTGGGGATGGTGGAGTAGGATTAGGCTGAACTGGTAACAGGAAATTAGCAGACCTAGAGTATGCTGATGACGCTGTCCTTATAACCAAAACAACACATGTATGAAATATTACATTAGGTTGGGCTCAAGATAAATAGAAGAAAGACAGAGATGATGAGAATGGAATATGCAATGGAAAGTGAAATATCATTGAAAGGAGAAATAATAAATGAGGTGAATCATTCAAATATTTAGGAATTATGATTTCAAATACAGGATCTTTAGAATTGGAGTTTAATGAAAGATTGAAAAAAGCAAATCAGACAATGGCTAGGTTAAGTAAAATTTAGTAATCAAGTTACCTGAAATTACATATAAGAATCAGGCTATATATCAACTTAGTATGGACATGAATCGTGGTATTGAAAATGAAACAATATACAGCAGGTTTTGTAGAATTGAGAAAAAAAAAATCTCAGATGAATATTGGGAAAAATAGCAGAACAGGATTAGAAATGAAACTTTAAGTGAGATTACTTAAGTGTCATATGTGGATAAGATCATAGAGAGGGGTAGATGGAGATGGTTTGGGCATGCTCTTCGCACTCCCAAAGAGAGATTAGTTCACCATACTTTCAACTAGGCTTCACAAGGCACTAGAAGAGTTGGAAGACCCAGGCCTACATGGCTGAAGACTATGAAGCGTGATGTAGGAAATGATGAATTAAGAAGTATTGATTTAAAAGCTCAAGATAGAGACGACTGGCGAAATCTGAGGCCCTTCATGTCAATAAGCGTATGAGATGATGATGATGATGATATATAAACTACATTATACATACATAAATATGCATATACAAAAATACACAAATATGTATAATACACACACACACACACACACACACACACACATATATATATATATATATATATATATATATATATATATATATATATATATATATATATATATATATATATATATATATATGGCCTTTGGGGAGGGGAATTCTGGCCGGATAGAAAACGACAAGAGTAAACTAATTATTCGGGTCATGGTAAGTGTTCGTGTCGGAAGAAATATATATATATATATATATATATATATATATATATATATATATATATACTGTATATATATATATATATATATATATATATATATATATACTGTATATATATATATATATATATATATATATATATATATATATATATTATATATATATATATATCGGTATTTATATATATTCACACACACACACACACACACACACATATATATATATATATATATATATATATATATATATATATTCATATATATATATACAGTTTATATATATATATATATATATATATATATATATATATTCATATATATATAGTTTATATATATATATATATATATATATATAAATATATATATATATATATATATATATATATATATATATATATATAAATATATATATATATATATATATATATATATATATATATATATAATACTTATAATTTGCGATAACAATTTGACAAGAATTTATTTCAGAGGAATTCAATGATATATATCAAAACTTTACCCACATGCTAAATATTAATCCAGAGGTAAATTTAGTATCAGTGCTCATAATAACTCGACATTATCATTTTGGAAAACTCTGGGTGAAATTAAACCAGTGAGAGCACATCATAATTCTAATTCAAGACTTAAGCCACCAATTGGGGATCTTAATATTCACTTCAGTAAAATCATGTATATAATGTATATGGTGGATTTGTGATTTTCCTTTTCAATTAATCTGAAGTATTCAGAAGAGTTGGAAGCCCCAGGCCTACATGGCTGAGGACTATGAAACATAAAGTAGATGATGAATGGAGAAGTATTGAATTAAAAGGTCAAGATAGAGACGACTGGTGAAATCTAACAGAGGCTCTTTGCGTCAATGGCCGTAGAAGGAGATGATGAAATATTCTTTATAATCTTTAGCGTTTATATTCCCATAAGTTTATAGTCTATGCGACTATCCACACTTCCCATTACCAGAAATTTCTTGTGATTTAATGCATTTTAGAAAAAAAAAAATTTGGCTCTCGGCAACTATTGATCTTAATAATTGTATATTCTTTTTACCATTAAAAATGTGACTTTCACCATTAGATTGAACAAAAACTGAATCATTCTGAAAGCGGCTTCAGATCAACCATTCTTAAGGTTATTCCTTTTTTTTTTTTTTTTTTTTTTTTTTTTTTTTTTTTTACAAATTGATACATTCTTTAATGTTTTATAAATTTACAAAACATTAAAAAATTTATGCCTGTAACAAAAAATAACCTTTAAGAATGATTGATCTGAAGCCATTTTCAAAATTATTCACTTTCAATCAATTTAATGGTGAAAGTCACATTTACAATGGTCAAAACTTATACAATGATTGAGGTCAATAGTTGCTGAGAGCCAAAAGATTTTTTTCAAAAATGCATTGAATCACAAGAAACTTATATTTTTATAGTTTTTTTTATATATATATATGAAAGCTCTATTTTAACGTTGTTACTGTTCTTAAAATATCTTATTTGATCGTTCATTATAGTTTACCGAGTTCTTATAGTTTACCGCGTTTCCTCAATGGGCTATTTTCCCCGTTGAACACTTAAGCTTATTGCATCCTGCTTTTCCAACTAGGGTAGTAGCTTAGCTAACAACAACAACAACAACAATAATAATAATAATAATAGGCTACACTTCAATTACACTTTGCTAATGAATGCCAGCATTTCGATCACCCTATTTCCTTTGTACAAAAGATATTTCTAAATCCGATTAAAAATGGAATGACTGCTGTATAAGACTTAAAAATGGAAAAAAAAAGAGAGAAAAAAAGCCCAGTTACTAGTGCTGTACAGTAGAATAAAGCGTTTTATAACGATCTTTGCTATTTGTATCAAATCGCATCCTTTGAAAATATGTAACATAACAGACGCCAATGAAACTTTAGTAATTATTGATTTTCCAAGGGATGCTTCTTTAGTTCAGGTAGTAGGTTGGCCAGGGCACCAGCCGGCCGTTGAAATACTACCGCCAGAGAGTCATGAGGTCCTTTGACTGACCAAACAATACTACATTGGGTCCTTCTCTCTGGTTACGGTTCTTTCTCTTTGCCTACACATATGCCTAATAGTCTGGCCTATTCTTTACAGATTCTCCTTCTGTCCTCATACACTTCACAACAATAAGATTACTAAACCATTCTTCTTCGCTCAAGAGGTTAACTACTGCACTGTATTTGTTCAGTGGTTACTTTCCTCGGATCACCTGAAGATTGGGGACCCCAACACTCGCTGGGGTCGCTTATCTTCAGGTGGAAAAAATTGGGGTCTTTTTTCTTCAGGTGAGGAATTTAAATTTAAGAATGGGATTAACAAGCTAACTAACCATTTTAGAAATTAATTATTATTAGTGTAACGACATGAGTGAGACTAACCAATAAAAGTGCTAACAAACATATATAAGGTAGCAAATAGATTTTTTTTAATTGACGGTATTTAAAAAAAATTCTTATTTTTCTTTAATGGCTAAGAGATTAAACTGTCTTCTATACAAGATAATTATGTGTAAAAATTCCAATTTAAAGAGTATATTAAATTTAAAAGCAAAGTTTCTATTTGTAAGGACTCATTCTTTGCTAAATCTAAATTTCCACTACATAAGTGGATTCAGGATAATATTCTGAACATTTAAAAAAAATATATATATATATGATTGATATTTATGTATACATTTTTTAGAGAAATCTGCATGAAGTATTTTGAGGCAAACCCTGATAAACTTGGTGGTAATGGCCTAATTGCGCAAATTGACGAGTCTTGCTTTGCACGCAAAAACAAATCTCACAGAGAAAGTGCACCAAATCTGCCAATATGAGTATTTGGAATGGTTGACTCTAGCATTAAGCGTTAAATATATGGTGATCGTTGAAACACGTGTTGCTGCAACTCTACATCCAATCATAGAAAAAATGATGAGTGGAAAGCTTATTCAAAAATTCAAACACATCTAAGATTTCAGCAACAGACCGTAAATCACTCCCGTAACTTTATTGATATAGAAACAGACCATCGAAAGTTATTGGAACAAGCATAAATCAAGGATTAAGACAACGCGTGGATGCAAGAGATAATTTTTAAATTCATATTTACAGCAATATATGTGGTTTGAAAGGCTTGTTAATGGCAGGTTCGATTTTTTTTTTGTACTGAAATTGCAAGATAATGCGCTTTTAATTGAATATGGATTGTTTGTAAAAATTTGTTCTTTTTAACATATATTAAGTAAAGTAGCTTTTATGAATATATATTTTTTCCTTTTTTTTCTATAGTATTATAAGCCAAAATAGATCACCTGGAGGCGTCAATAAGTTGGGGTCGCTTATATTCAGGTGAAGAAAATCAGGGTCTCTCTTCTTCAGGTGAGTGTAGTTGGGGTCCTTTATCTTCAGGAGAACTATTTGGTAAGGGTAGAAGAGACTCTTTAGCTATGGTAAGCAGCTCTTCTAGGAGGACACTCCAAAATCAAACCATTGTTCTCTAGTCTTGGGCAGTGCCATAGCCTCTTTACCATGGTCTTCCACTGTCTTGGGTTAGTTCTCTTGCTTGAGGGTACACTCAGGCTTACTATTCTATCTGATTTCTCCTCTTGTTTTGTTAAAGTATTTATAGTTTATATAGATATCCATTTTAATGTTATTACTCATCTTAAAATATTTTATTTTTCCTTCTTTCCTTTCCTCACTGGGCTATTTTCCCTGTTGGGGCCCATGGTCTTATGGCATCCTACTTTTTCAACTAGGGTTGTAGCTTATAAAGTAATAATAATAATAATAATAATAATAATAATAATAATAATAATAATAATAATAAGCGGTAAATGTTTTTATGACACAACTAAAGAAAAAAAAAACACTTTAACTTGACTTGACTTTCGGTGGCTGGCCACATTTGGACATTGGTCACTTCCAATAAATTTTTTCTATTTATACTCTACAAAGAAAACGTGCCACTTTGTCGAAAATCTTAGAAAACGAATCACTTATCCTTTTAGGGATAACTATTAGATTTTTGTATACTCTGATTTTCACTTACCATAAAGTAGAATTTCAGCTTTCCTTAAAGGATCCGCTGCATCACGCTAGCATAAAAGAGCCATTCTGAAATGGAAAAGATAATCAGTTTAAGAAAGGGGGTAGTTTGTAGTGCTACGGCCAAGCGTCCTAATTTGCTTATTATCGCTCCGACTGTTATCTTGTATAGAATAAAAACGTTTGGAAATGGTCTACGGATCTTTGAGCAAATCATTTTTACTACCACCGAAAAAATTACATACATATGCAAACACACACACACGTTAGTGATCTTTACAATTCATATACCTCATTTTTTTAACCTCTCCTGCATTGAGATCCCTAAATTCCATATCAGCATCAGAATTTAAATTCATCCCATCCTCTGTTCTTATCTAATTATTGCCAATACTCCTTAAAGATATAGTCAATCTGTATTGCTTCGATTCTTATACAGTATATCCTGATTTTTAGTTTATCAGAATTTTGTCACACTAACCAGGGCTCTACTATAGAGTCCTTTCAATACACGTCATCAAACTTCCGGTCCGCCATCTTGGAGGGCAAACAAAGACGCGTTCAGTGAGTAGCTATGGTTGAACTGTTGAATATTTAGCCATTTCATCACATTCACATTCACACAGTGCCCAGATTTTGCGCTATTGCTGGCTGTGGGAATCGAGGACGAAGAGATGACAAGAGTTTCTACCGGATACCGGCAGTTATTCAGAATCAGGACAAAGATACAGAGGAATTATCCAAGTGCAGACGTGACTTGTGGTTGACCAGAATATCACGGGCTGATCTACGTGAATCCTCACTACCCTAGGCACGTATTTGTTCTGATCATTTCATATCAGGTCAGTCTCAGCTAGGCCCTAAAAGTATCATTATTCCTGTGTAAACATGCTATATCCGATCGCATATGTGACTTGACAAGTATCATCGTCAGTTCAGTGTGTAGTGTGTGTGGGGGAGGGGCATCTTAATTTTTAAACATCAAAGGGGCATCTCAGATTTTCAAAACAAAAATTAAAAGCGCCCATATTGGCTATATTAACAAAGGCTACTTACCTAGGTCTCTATTTCGTCAAGGTGCTCATGCCTATATATAATTAAGTGTATATTTATATTTATCTTAATTTGTGTATTAAATTGTGCAGACATACAGGCCTATGTGATGAATAAACATTGATTATAAATAATAATAATATCTGAAAGCTGGTTTAACCCGAAGGGGTCTTCAGCTTATATATGAAACATTGGAAAAATAATTAAACTTGCGCATTTAATTGCAAGGAGGCAAAACGATCATCCAAGAGCATTACAATAGAGTTTGTCCATCATGTGTTTATATTTATATAAGAAATTATAGCATTTGTAACCAAACACAAACACAATGTTTAGGCATGAACTGATAAAGATTTGACATTATAATGCAAAACTTTTACATACATTTTGACAATCAAAAATTATAATACACAAGGTTAGGCTAAATGATCAATATTAGCTTTATAATTATAAACACTCTCTTCATTGGCCCAGTGTTTATCTAATTTTGGACTTAAAAGCATTAAAGGGAAAAACAACGAATTCTGGAAGCAGATTATTCAATGGAAATGTATGCCCACTCATGTTTTGGGTTGGCCGACAGTACCAAGTAGTTCACCATATCAATGTATGAAATACTGGGAAAATCCTCAATATTTTGACTGAATGAATTCTGCATCTGGTATGGATCTAGGCCATCAATTAGATCGAGTTTCTGCTTGTAAAAACGCTTATCATCACCCGACAATTGTTTGACAAAGTCGCTCTCATTGTCCATATTCGCTGTAGCAGCTGCCATGTTTTCGCTTTGTATGCCCTCCAGCATGGCCGCCGGCGATTCCCAGTGACGTCATTGAAAGGACTCTATATGATTTAAAGTCTACTCACTTTATCCTTTTATCTACATTTCCCTCCATTCCCTTAATCTTAGGAAATGCTTACCTCTTTCTCAACCCATGCAATTCTTCTCAAGGCTCTGCTAAACCAGCAGGTTATCTACATATAAGAACTCCCCTATATTTTCATTCCTAATCTTTCCCTCAATACATCTATAACAAACAGTAATAGGATGGGACCACGTGTCAATCTATGATGTAGCCTATATATAGTCGTACTAACTATAAATTTCGAACACGTCTTGCAAGAGCCTGCCATTAATGATGACCCCCTTTATTTTATTCACTGTACCATTTCAAACATCACTAAATTTTCTATTAAATTCTTTTCTTAACAAAACACTACCTCCCTCAGTATCCTATCAAATGCCTTTTCTAGTACTTGGTGCAAACTATGTGCCATGAAGTTGAATCCTAACAATATTCAAAGGGGCTCCTCAACATCCAGATCTCAGCATTAATAATATTTAACTCTATGACTTTAAATCTTAGGTGCGATTCTCGATGGCAAATTTACTTTTGAGAAACACATTAGGTCTGTTTTCTTCAATTGCACATAAATTGGCTTATTGAGTCTTTTAAGATTTTTGGTAATCATCTACTGTATTTTGAAGAAGTGTTTTAATTCTTTCATTCTACCTTGTTTCGAGTATTGTTCTCATGTCTGGCCTTCAGCTTCTTATTCTCATCTTAATTTGTTGGACAAACTTACAATCTATTAAATTTCTTATTCCTGATTTAGATATCAATCTTTGGCAGTTGTTAAATTAGTTCGTTATGTACGATGCATACGATTTTTCATAATTCTGATCATCCTTTACATTCAGATCTTATCGGCCAGTTCCATCCTGTTCTTAATACTGGTTATGCAGTTAATTCTAATAGTCAGGCCTTCTCCACCAGGAGGCTCAATACTACACAGTATTCTTGAAGTTTTATTCCAGCTGTGTCCAAGTTGTGGAATGATCTTCCGAATCGGTTAGTTGAATTGGTAGAACTTAAAAAGTTCATCCTTGCAGCAAATGTTTTTATGTTGACAAGGCTGTATAAGTCATTTTATAGTTTATATATGAGATGTCTGTTTTGATGTTGCTGTTTTTAAAATATTTTATTTCACTTAGGCTTTTAGCATCTTGCTTTTCCAACTAGAATTATAGCTTAACTGGTAGTAATAATAATAATATTAATTATATATACATATACCAAGACACTTCCCCCAATTTTGGGGGGTAGCCGACATCAAATAAATGAAACAGAAACGGGGACCTTTCCTCTATACATTCCTCCCAGCCTGATATGGGACTCAACCGAGTTTGGCTGGTTCTACTAGAGGTGCCACAGCCCACCCTGCCCCGTTATCCACCACAGATGAAGCTTCATAATGCTGAATCCCCTACTGCTCCTACATCCGCGGTCTTCCAAGGCACCGGAGGAAGCAGCAGAGCCTACTGGAACTGCATCAAAATTGCTCGCCATTCATTCCTATTTCTAGCACGCTCTCTTGCCTCTCTCACATCTATCCTCCTATCCCCCAGAGCTTCCTTCACTCCATCCACCCACCCAAACCTTGGCCTTCCTCTTGTACTTCTCCCATCAACTCTTGCATTCATCACCTTCTTTAGCAGACAGCCATTTTCCATTATCTCAACATGGCCAAACCACCTCAATACATTCATATCCACTCTAGCTGCTAACTCATTTCTTACACCCGTTCTCACCTCACTAATTCGTTCCTAACCTTATCTACTCGAGATACACCAGCCATACTCCTTAGACATTTCATCTCAAACACATTCAATTTCTGTCTCTCCGTCACTTTCATTCCCCACAACTCCGATCCATACATCACAGTTGGTACAACCATTTTCTCATACAGAACTCTCTTTACATGCCCAACCCTCTATTTTTTACTATTCCCTTAACTGGCCCCAACACTTTGCATCCTTCATTCACTCTCTGACGTACATATGCTTCCATTCCTTCATTTGCTGCAACAACAGACCCCCAAGTACTTAAACTGATCCACCTCCTCAAGTAACTCTCCCTTCAACATGACATTCAACCTCGCACCACCCTCCCTTCTCGTACATCTCATAACCTTACTCTTAGCCAAATTAACTCTCAACTTCCTTCTCTCACACACCTTTCCGAATTCTGTCACTAATCAGCCAAGCTTCTCTTCCTTGTCTGCAACCAATACAGTATCATCCGCAAACAACAACTGATTTACCTCCCATTCATGGTCATTCTCGTCTACCAATTTCAATCCTCGTCCAAGCACTCGAGGATTCACCTCTCTCAATAACCACTCCAACATACAAGTTAAACAACCATGGGGACATCACACATCCCTGTCTCAGCCCCACTCTCACCAGAAACCAATCGCTCACTTCATTTCCTATCCTAACACATGCTTTACTACCTTTGTAGAAACTTTTCACTGATTGCAACAACCTTCCACCAACTCCATATAACCTCATCACATTCCACATTGCTTCCCTATCAACTCTATCATACACTTTCTCCACATCTATAAACGCAACATACACCTCCTTACCTTTTGCTAAATATGTCTCGCATATCTGCCTAACTGTAAAAATCTGATTCATACAACCCCTACCTCTCCTAAAACCACCCTGTACTAAAGATTGCATTCTCAGTTTTATCCTTAATCCTATTAATCAGTACTCTACCATACACTTTTCCAACTACACTCAACAAACTAATACCCCTTGAATTACAACACGCATGCACCCTTACCCTTATATAGTGGCACAATACACGAAAAAAACCCAATCTACTGGTACCATTGACAACACATAACACATATTAAACAATCTCACCAACCATTCAAGTACAGTCACACCCCCTTCCTTTAACATCTCAGCTCTCACACCATACATACCAGATGCTTTTCCTACTCTCGTTTCATCTAGTGCTCTCCTCACTTCCTCTCTTGTAATCTCTCTCTCATTCTCATCTCCCATCACCGGCACCTCAACTCCTACAACAGCAATTATATCTGCCTTCCTATTATCCTCAACATTCAATTGACTTTCAAAATATTCCACCCACCTTTTCCTTGCCTCCTCTCCTTTTAACAACCTTCCATTTCCATCTTTCACTGTCTCTTCAATTCTTGAACCAGCCTTCCTTACTCTCTTCACTTCTTTCCAAAACTTCTTATTCTCTTCATATGAATGACCCATTCCCTGACCCCACCTCAGGTCAGCTGCCCTCTTTGCCTCACTTACCTTGCACTTTACTTCCACATTTTTCTCTCTATATCTTTCATACTTCTCTACACTATTACTCTGCAGCCATTCTTCAAAAGCCCTCTTTTTCTCTTCCACTTTTACCTTCACTCCTATATTCCACCATTCACTGCCCTTCCTCATGCTGCCTCCAACAAACTTCTTGCCACACACATCACTTGCAATCCCCCCAAAATTTTCTTTTACTAACTTCCACTCCTCCTCTAAATTACCAGTTTCTCTAACTTTCACTTCGTCATATGCCATTTTCAACCTTTCTTGATATTTACTTTTTACCCCCGGGTTTTATTAGCTCTTCAACCCTCACTAGCTCCCTTTTACATCCACCTACTCTCTCCCCCCCCACTCTTTTGCTACAACTAATGTTCCTTCCACCAAAAAATAATATTAATAATAGACATAAATAGGTGGCAAAAGTGCTGGATAAATTGAGGTAAGAATAAGGATGGATAAAAATAAGAGATTTCAGCAAGATGAAACGAAGCAAAACAGATTAAATAAAAACCCAAATGTTGGTGAGCTATAGTTATGGGACAAAGGGACAGTACAAAATAAGCATTACCCTACTACTGTACAGTCTTCTATGGGTACAGGAACAAGTGATGCTTTGGTCACTCCTTATCACTAAGCTAGAGCTTCTTTTCAGTTGGACAAAGGTTAGAACCACTGTTGAACTGTGCTTTGTCCATCAATTCCCCATAATATAGCTCCATGTCTTGATCCCACATCTGGTTTACTAATTCTCTATTATTATTATTTCTAGCTAAGCTACAACCCTAGTTGGAAAAGCAGAATGCTATAAGCCCAAGGGCTCCAACAGAGAAAAATAGCCCAGTGAGGAAAGGAAATAAGGAAATAAATAAATTATATGAGAAGTAATGAACAATTAAAATAAAATATTTTAAGAACAGTAACAACATTAAAACAGATCTTTCATATATAAACTATAAAAAGAGACATGGCAGCCAGTTCAGCATATAAACATTTGCTGCAAGTTTGAACTTTTGAAATTCATGATTCAACTATGCACTATAATTTCATTGTAGTTATATTTTAGGAAGCTTATCATTTATTTACTGTAGTTAATGCATAAAATTAGTTTTTTTTATTAAAATCCATCAAGTTTTCAACACAATTTTTTTTTTTTAGATACCGTTTCATGCACTTTTCCAATGGGAATAATTGGAATGACCTGTAGCCTGTAGCCTATTTTGGCCTCTAAAGCAAGAGGTTCAAGGTTTGACTCCAGCACAGGTGGATTGACATGCAATATTATAGGAAAAATAAATTGAAACAGTTCTTCTTCCCAAAGTTATCACCACATTAAGGGTTCGGTTGCCTGATACATCCTCTCCAATGCCTTTTATCAAAGGCATCCTCTTCCACCAAACCTCTTCTCTCCATATCATCTTTCACCATATCTCGCCATCCAATTCTCTGTTTCCCTCTCGATCTTCTCCCCCTAACAGATGTCTCCAAAGCCCTCCCTACGATCCATCTTCAACACCATGTCAGTCGTGACACACTTATCATCTCTGTAATCTTTACATTTCCTCCCATTTTTTTATTTCATCTTTTTCCAATTTTTCAAGCAATGATATTCCCATAATCCACCTCAGCATTCTCATCACTGTTCTCTCAAGCTTTGCTTCCTCTTTCTGTCTTCAGGGCCACATTTCCGATCCATACAATAACACTGGTCTTATCACTGTGCTACATACCGGACTTTTAGCTTGATTTGCATTTTCTTATCACATACCACTGATGCTACCTCCCTCCACTTCCCCTAGTCTGCTTTTATCCTATTCTCAACTTCAGTTACACATCCTCCCTTCTGATTTATAGTATATTAAAAGTATCTAAATTGTTCCACCATAACCGAGCCTCTACTTCCATACATGGATATCCTGTCCGAACCTTCCTTACTGCTCACCATAGCTTCCACCTTATCAACATTTACTCTAAAGCCACCCCTTTCCAAAGTATCTTGCCACTCTATAACACTTCTCTATACATATTTTTCACTTTCAGTTGTAATCACCAAATCAACTGCACAACTGCATATAGCAACTCCCATATCTCCCATTTCTGATCTTTTCACTTAACACATACATAACCACCACAAATAAAAATGGGCTTAATGTTGACCCCTGGTGTAATACAATACTAACTTCAAAGATTTCTGTTACCCCAACAGCTGTTATTACTTTTGTCCTTGTTCTTTATTTACATCATCTCTACCAGTCTAACCAACTTCTCAGGGACTTTCCTCTTTCTCAAGCACCAAAACATCACTTCTCTTGGTTTTCTATCATAAGCCTTCTCTAGATCTACAAAAGCACAGAACTTTTGGTTTCCCTCTAGTCTCTTTTCCTGTATAGTATTTACCTAACTATAAAGATGACATCCATAGACCCTCTCCCTTTCATGAATCCATACATTTATTTCCGAATTTTTACAATCTTCTCAATCTCTCATCTAGTACCCTTAAAAAATTTCAAACCATGCTCTGTTACCTTAAATCCCCTGTATTAACCCCATTTAATGACATCACCTTTCTGCTTAAATATAGATACCATTAGACTCTCCTCCCAGTCTTTAGGCATTATTTCCTCTTAATAAATAAAGCACAGTTGAGTTAAGTGAACAATATTATGACAAGTCCTTCATTGGATGAAGATTTGGAACTACAGTATTAGAATATATCAAGAAGTATGGGCAATTACATTTATCTAATCTACCAAGTTATTTATGATGTTCATAATACTGTATGCATATTTTTTTGATAAACAATGAAATTATATAAAAGTAGAGTACAGTACATAATTCATGTACATTTTAGGGAAGGAGTTATAGCACTGGATGTGTGATGAGAAGGGATGAGGAACAATAGGTCAGGAAAGCAGCTTATATAGATATGGAAGGTCTAAGATCTGTACAAAGGCCCAGGAAATCATGTAAAAATGGAATACAGTATATGAAGACTTAGAAAATGTTATTTTTATAATAAAATAAATTTTTGAATATACTTACCCGGTGATTATAATAGCTGCAACTCTGTTGCTCGACAGAAAACTCTAAGGTAAAATTCGCCAGCGATCGCTACACAGGTTGCGGGTGTGCCCAACAGCGCCATCTGTCATCCAGATACCCAGTACTCAATGTAAACAAAGAACTCAATTTTCTCCTCGTCCCACTGCGTCTCTATTGGGGAGGAAGGGAGGTTCCTTTAATTTATAATCACCGGGTAAGTATATTCAAAAATTTATTTTATTATAAAAATAAAATTTTTCAATATTTAACTTAGCCGGTGACTATAATAGCTGATTCACACCCAGGGGGGTGGGTAGAGACCAGCAAAATATGTTTACATTATTATGAGCTAAGAATTTTTATTTCATTTTAGAAGTTATCAAAATAACAAAAACAAAATAAATAGGTACCTGGTAAGGAAGTCGACTTGGACAATTACTCTGCCTTTTTAAGTACGTCTTCCTTACGGAGCCTCGCGATCCTCTTAGGATGCTGATCGACCCCTAGGATCTGAAGTATCAAGGGTTGCAACCCATACAACAGGACCTCATCAAAACCCCTAATCTAGGCGCTTCTCAAGAAATGACTTTGACCACCCGCCAAATCAACCAGGATGCGAAAGGCTTCTTAGCCTTCCGGACAACCCAAAAACAACAATAAAAACATTTCAAGAGAAAGATTAAAAAGGGTTATGGAATTAGGGAATTGTAGTGGTTGAGCCCTCACCCACTACTGCACTCGCATCTACGAATGGTCCCAGTGTGTAGCAGTTCTTGTAAAGAGACTGGACATCTTTCAAGTAAAATGACGCGAACACTGACTTGCTTCTCCAATAGGTTGCGTCCATTATACTTTGCAGAGATATATTTTGCTTAAAGGCCACGGAAGTTGTTACAGCTCTAACTTCGTGCGTCTTCACCTTAAGCAAAGTTCGGTCTTCCTCACTCAGATGTGAATGAGCTTCTCGTATTAACAATCTGATAAAGTCTGACCAAGCATTCTTTGACAAAGGCAAGGATGGTTTCTTAACTGAACACCATAAAGCTTCAGATTGGCCTTGTAAAGGTTTAGTACGCTTTAAATAGAACTTAAGAGCTCTAACAGGGCATAAGACTCTTTCTAGTTCATTGCCTACGATCTCCGATAAGCTGGGGATATCGAAAGATTTAGGCCAAGGCCGAGAAGGCAGCTCATTTTTGGCTAGAAAACCAAGTTGTAGCGAACAAGTGGCTTTTTCTGACGAAAATCCTATGTTCTTGCTGAAGGCATGAATCTCACTGACTCTTTTAGTCGAGGCTAAGCATACCAGGAAAAGAGTCTTAAGAGTGAGATCTTTCAGGGAGGCTGATTGTAACGGCTCCAACCTGTCTGATATGAAGAATCTTAGTACCACGTCTAAATTCCATCCAGGGGTAGCCAAACGACGCTCCTTGGTGGTCTCAAAAGACTTAAGGAGGTCTTGCAGATCTTTATGTTTGGAAAGATCTAAGCCTCTATGCCGGAAGACCGATGCCAACATGCTTCTGTAGCCCTTGATAGTGGGAGCTGAAAGGGATCGTCCTTTTCTCAGGTATAAGAGAAAAACAGCTATTTGAGCTACAGAGGTACTGGTCGAGGATACAGAAACTGACTTGCACCAGTCTCGGAAGACTTCCCACTTCGATTGGTAGACTCTAATGGAAGAAGCTCTCCTTGCTCTAGCAATCGCACTGGCTGCTTCCTTCGAAAAGCCTCTAGCTCTCGAGAGTCTTTCGATAGTCTGAAGGCAGTCAGACGAAGAGCGTGGAGGCTTTGGAGTACCTTCTTTACGTGTGGCTGACGTAGAAGGTCTACCCTTAGAGGAAGACTACTGGGAACGTCTTCTAACCATCGAAGTATCTCGGTGAACCATTCTCTCGCGGGCCAGAGGGAAGCAACTAACGTCAACCTTGTCCCTTCGTGAGAGGCGAACTTCTGCAGTACCTTGTTGACAATCTTGAACGGTGGGAATGCGTAGAGATCCAGATGTGACCAATCTAGGAGGAAAGCATCTATATGTATTGCTGCTGGGTCCGGGACTGGAGAGCAATAGATTGGAAGCCTCTTGGTCAGCGAGGTTGCAAAGAGATCTATGGATGGTTTTACCCCAAGTGGCCCAAAGTCTCTTGCACACATCCTTGTGGAGGGTCCATTCGGTTGGAATTACTTGCCCTTTCCGACTGAGACAATCTGCTATGACGTTCAAGTCGCCTTGGATGAACCTCGTTACTAGGGAGATGTCTTGACCTTTTGACCAGATGAGCAGGTCCCTTGTGATCTCGTACAACGTCAGTGAGTGGGTACCTCCTTGTTTGGAGATGTACGCCAAGGCCGTGGTGATGTCCGAGTTAACTTCCACCACTTTGCCTCGAAGGAGAGACTTGAAGCTTTTCAAGGCCAGATGTACTGCCAACAGCTCCTTGCAGTTGATATGCATGCTCCTCTGACTCGAGTTCCACAGTCCTGAGCATTCCCGACCGTCTAGTGTCGCGCCCCAGCCCACGTCCGATGCGTCCGAGAAGAGAACGTGGTTGGGAGTCTGAACAGCCAGGGGAAGACCCTCTCTTAGGTTGATATTGTCCTTCCACCAAGTCAGACAAGACTTTATCTTTTCGGAAACCGGGATCGAGACCACTTCTAGCGTCTTGTCCTTTTTCCAGTGAAAAGCTAGATGGTATTGAAGAGGACGGAGGTGTAGTCTTCCTAGTGACACAAATTGTTCCACGGATGACAGCGTCCCTACCAGACTCATCCACAGCCTGACTGAGCAGCGTTCCTTCTTCAGCATCTTCTGGATGGATAGCAGGGCTTGATCTATTCTGGGGGCTGATCGTCTTGTTGTTCAGCAACGTCCTCATCAGAGGGTTCCTCATCCGAAAACTGATGAGGAAACGGCAACGGAGTGGGCAACGTCTGGCTCGCTGAGTCCGGTCGCACTGGTGGATGCGTGACGGAGCCGGACGCAAAATCATGGAACTGCTGCACAGTCTGTGAACTGTCAACAACCATGGGTGCGCGAGGAAGCACAGCGTCAACCCGAGACTGTCTAGACCGTCTGGGTTGTGCAGTCAACACCCTACCGGGTTGCTGAGGTTGACGCACTGCGTCAAAACAAGTCACCTCTGCTGGTTGTTGAACGTCCTGAACGTCAACAACCACCTCCGAGCGTCGCTTAACGTCAACGTGCGGCTGGCAACCCACACTGGGTCGCATCGGTGGAGGAACCACCTCAACTGGCAGACGCGAGTAGGTTACCTCAGCGTCAACAGGGCGCACAACCGACCGGTTGGAAGGTTGTTGGCCAGAAGGTTCGGTAGCAACCTTCTCCGCATTAAAGTCCTCTATCAAGGACGCAAGCTTGGACTGCATGTCTTGCAGCAAAGCCCATTTAGGGTCTACGGGAGCAGGTGTGGCAACAGATGGGGTTAGCGACTGAGGCGGTACCGTTTACCATCCCTGAAAGCCTTGTTATGCGTGACATAATTGTACAGCAAAACTTCAAAGGCTCGAAAACAGCTGTGAAGTTTACCTGTAAACAACTTGGAGCGTCTCCTGGCCAGGCGCCAGGGAGAGTCTACGAGAATTGAGAAGTCTATCTGGGCAGAGGCATGAACTCCCAAGCCGAGAACTTCTCTCGTGTCATATCAGACTCTCGCTCTATAAACCAGTTTAAAAGAAGGGAAAGCAAAGGCTGTATCCCCCAAACTACTCCTGGTGAAAAACCAGTCGCCTAGCCAACGTAAAGCTCTCTAGGAGAGCGAGAGAGCACTAGCTTAAAAACAACGGCTTCGAAGTAGCTAGGCCTAGTGTAAGCTCTGACGTTTAGGCGAACGAGGAGCAGCAGTTACAAAAAGATCCGGACAAAGATCCTTAAAAAAATCATCATGATTTAATTAAAGTCCATAGGAGGCTAAGCAGCTTTAGGCTCCTCTCCATCTGACAGAGTCCTCAAGGGAATATCAGTAGGAGGGGGAACAGCAACTTCCTCATCTACAGGAACCTTGTCCGATAAAAGCTGAGTCTCAAGCAAGGGAGAGACCTATTGTGGTGGCAATGCTTTACAAGCAGAGTCCACACTCACTGGTGCATTAGTAGCGGACCAGAACGCAACGTCATGTAACTGCTTGACAGTCTGTGAACTGTCAACAACTGAACTGTCAACCACAACAGGTGCGTGAGGACGCACAGCGTCCACTCGAGACTGCTTTGACTGCCTAGACTGAGCAGTCAAAACAACTCTAGAATGCGGAGGTTGACGCACAACGTCAAAACAAGTCAACTCCGATTGTTATTGAACGTCTTGAACGTCAACAGGAGCCTCAGCAAGTGGCCTAACGTCCAAATGCGGCTGAAAAACCACACGAGACCGCATCGAGTGTGGTTCTAAACAACCTGACTGACGTGACTAAGCTACGCCAACGTCAACAGTAAGCACAAAGGAACGTTAGGTTGGCTGAAAGCCAGGATATCGATGAGATAAACGGCTAGACTCAACGGACTAATCGGCAGAATAGTCTTCCATAAGGGAGGCAAGCATATACTGCATGTCTTGCCATACAACCCATTAAGGATCAACGGAAATGGTTGTGGTAAGAGACGAGGGTAACGTCTGTGACCGCAACACTTTGCCTACAAAAAAAGACTCTCGGAGTCTGTGTTACGCTTTTGTTAGGCGGCGAGCAGTTATCCGATGACTGCATAGGGTCAGAGCTGTCCTAATGGTTGTAACCAGGATGCTGGACCTGTCCTGAAAGGACTGACTTTCGCTTAAGGGCTTCGAAACCTTGTGACAGGTTTCTTATGCGAAAAGCCTTCGGATGACGAGGAGAAACAACGTCTCTCTCGTCTTATGGTAGGGGAGATCTTGGTAAGATACACCCGATACCATAGAGGGAAAACGTCTGTTCGTTGGTCAAGGCCTCTCGAACTCATAAGTCGTTTGACATTACTTCTCCCCTGGGCTTGGGAGCATGTAAGAGGTCCCGGACTAGGTGAACGACAGGCACGAACAGACGAACCCTCGGACGCAACACTGTAACACTTTGCGCATATCACTTTATCACTTCGATTTTCTGTTTTGCACTTATTTCACTGAAATTTTTACTGATTTCTACCTGAAACACGCAATTCTACCCTTCATTAAAAGGTAGTAATTGCGAAATCAGTCGTATAATGCAAGCTCATTAATACCAGCAAAAAACAGAAAACATAATTAAAGATAAAAAAATCAGTGGCTGGGAAAGAGACTAAACACTAGTTCATATAACTACGTTTTCAATCTCTCACCGCACATAGCCTGGGGACGAGAATAAAATACTAAAACGTTTTATCCTTCCTCCCCGTACAGCGACTAGGGACGAGAGTAACACGAGAACAACGTTACCCGCTTGAACGGAACGTTTTCTCTCCTCTCTCTCCCTCCGTCTCTATCTCTCTCTCTCTTTCTCTCTTGATTTCGCACCTAAGAGAAGAGCCCAATTATATTTCGTCAAAAAAACATGTTATTTGACTAAAGGAAAAAACTGAAAGGTTTTTCAAATAAAAAGTTCCTTTAAAATAGAATTTAAAACATTTAAGCTAAGAAAGAATGAACAAAACGTCAGAATCGATTTACTCTTACTGCAAAGTGAAACCGTGATACACTCTCTCTCTATCGTAACGATAGAGCGCATGTTGAACGTCCTGAACGTCAACAACTGCGTAGCATAAATAAACTAAACGTTAGTTCATCTTTGAAAACAGTACGAAGACTATCAAAGAAATTCTTTCATAAAATATTACATTTAAAAAGTTTTAAATCCTTAGCTCTTTAAAAGCTAATTACGATATAAAGGGCTCAACGTTGATTAACTTCGGTTTCCAAGTTAGGACCGCCTACTCTCAGGAAAGGTCTATATAAACAAAACATTAAAATTATTTTTATATGTTTATAATAAATGGAAAGTTAATCGAAGAGGCCTAATAAAGGCGGAGAGATATAAAATATATAGAGGAAAATCTATAACGTGATATAATTACTAAAAGCCTAAACACACTTCCGCTAAGGGAAGGGTCGGCCATTTAAAAGTGAAAGAAAGTCCATACTCTCTTTGTCACCATAATTAAATCTATCCAAAACGAGTTCAAGATTTAAGATGAAGATAAAACACCTGCATAGCGAAAGCTCAAAACTAGAATAGTGTACTTCACCAATTAGTTGTGAAAACAAATCCAGTTTAGCAACAGCGAATAAGCACGTCTTGTCGGGAGCACGACAGAGAGAAAATTGAGTTCTTTGTTTACATTGAGTACTGAGTATCTGGACGACAGATGGCGCTGTTGGGCACACCCGCAACCTGTGTAGCGATCGCTGACGAATTTTACCTTAAGAGTTTTCTGTCGAGCAACAGAGTTGCAGCTATTATAATCACCGGCTAAGTTAAATATTGAAAAATACGAGTTTAAGAAGATAGTGTACATGACAGAAATTAATAGAGAACTCATTTCGTGTCTTACAACTTTAAAAAAAGACCTACCATAACAACGTTCATGATGATGATTTAGTATTACAGTAGTAGAGAAAATGTTTATATTTACCAACTCAAACACATTTTGTTGGTGTAATTGGGACTGGTGAACAATTGTTTGCAAAAATGTCGAACAAAAACACAACCAAGGCCAATGAATACACTAGGGTATGGAAATTAACAAAGTATATTAAAATAATTCTTTCCCACTCTAATAATTTTGAAAGTGAAAGTAAGAAAAGTAGTCCTATCAAAAAATTGGAGTGACAAATACTTCTTATTAAGTTGATATTTTCTTTCTACTGAACAATTCACAAGTCAGTTTATTACCGTAAGAAAAATCTTTAACCACTTTCATGCTAAAAACATACACTCATAGATTTCACATAAACATTAGCAATATTATGAAGCTTTCTACCAATTGTGGAAAGTTTGTTTTACAATACCATGCAAGTAAATTGATGAGATGGAGACAACATTGCTAAAATAAATAATATGCAGTCACCTGTATCTTCAAGTGTTACACACTAAAGTTGACCAACTGCAAAAACAGCAACTCCCATAAACTGAGCTGTAGATCAAATACTGTATACAAAATCTCTGAGGTTTACATTTTAGCAAAGATCAGGTACTGTACTCTGAAAGTTGAACTGTGAAATTAGGATGAATTCCTTTAATTTAAGCTTCAGCCTAACAAATATTCAATAATATTCCAAATTGCGCCAAGACTTTTACTCTTAATCTCTCAAATATTCAACAAAAATCTAGAGCAACTATCAGTTATATCATCTTCAACAGGCAGTGCTCTGTATGTTGTACTGAAACACTCTTTAAGATATGTAAAATCACAAATTCAAATACATAACTATTGAATTGTAGTAAAATAAGTGCACTTTTAGCATTCACGTTATACTACCACATTTTTCAAAATAACATTCATACTCAAGTAAAAACCAGAAGTGTAAATTCTCGTGAATAACATAAAAAACGTCACTATACATGAAGATTCACGTATAGAAAAGATTGCATGTGCTTCACTCCAGACTATTTACAGAATATTAGAATATGTTATAACAGAACTGGAACAGTACTATATTATGAACCTTTTCTGAATAAAGGAAGAGTTCTATATAAATTCACTTAGATACTGCACCTGGATGTAATGGCTTGAAATTTGTTCTTGAAAGTCCTAATCGAACACCTATTCTTTGTAATGGATTAGGTGATTTTGGAACAAAGTTTGGTGTGGCTGTACTGGAAGACTGAATGGGACTTCGGAAAGGAACCTTCACTATGCCAATTTTCGAGACATCCCCTACTCTTGATGGAGTAATACTATTGCTAACAATTTTTGTTTTTTCTTTAGGTTTAAACTCTGGTGTTTTTGACACGGATTTAATAACAGCTTTTCCTTTCGGAGATTTAACCTCTGGCAGTTTTGAAACGGTGGAAGAACTCACTCCTGGAGATGTTCCATTCACGACTGGTACAGTGTTTTCCTTTATAGATTGCTTGGTTGCCGGATTTGCTTTCACTGGAGGTTTAACAGGACTGCTCTTTGTACTCTGTTCCTTGACAAGACTTTTGGAAGATTTTGGAGGTTTTGTTTTCTTAGGCTCTTTAGCTTTCGTTGCCTTCTTTTTTACTGGGCTTGGAGCAAAATCACTCTCCTCTGATAACTCACATGAACCAAATCCATCAAAACCTTCAGAATCACTCTCTGCAAAGCCAAAAAGAATTGCACTGGGAGTCATTCATCATTTTTAAAAACCCGTTTAAAAAAGCATTGCATTACTGAATAATACAAAAATTCAAGTTTAGCACTTAAACTATACCTATAATCTAATCGTAATCTTTATTGAACATGCCAACAAATTTCTTCTAAAAATCTTGATCTCTGATTAAAATTTTGAGGTTCTTGGATATACAATCGTTTTATAATAAAAGCTTCCTGATTTCACTCATAGTATTACAAAGAAGTTCGAAAAGAGCAGTGAGCCACATTTCTAAACTTGTAGCGTATAGATTATAGCAAGCAAAAATATTTAGACACCAAAGTGAAAAGACAGACAAAAAGCTGAAGGAGAAAGTACATACACTGTATTATATTCATTTTCATGTTTACATAAGCATAAAAAGTACATATTTTTCATGTACACATATGCATTGAAATTAAATATTTTCATGTGCACATACATTAGGAAATGTTTATCATGTATACAACACATGCATTCAAGGTAAGGTACATAATTTTTCGTGTACTCTACTTCACAAGTATAAAAAATATAAGAAAATTTTCCTGCACACATTTCATAACTTCCATTTACACATAACGATTTTAAGTAAATAACACATGTATAAATATGCATTTGAGGTACAGAACATAATTATGTGACATACAAAAGTTAAAAAAAGTTTTATAAGACTGAGTAAAAATTTTGAATAGTTAGGAAAAAATAAAATGTCCAAACAGGAGTTTAGATGTCAAGCACAGCAAAAAACATAACCAGTAGCATTACCCTTCAACTAATAAATCTGAATGAGCTTATGTAAAGGCCCTTATCTAAGTCAAGAAAGAGCCTCTAATACCTATAAAGAATAGCCACGTTTCTCCACCTTCTTTCATTCTATAAGTGATAAGATTTTCACAAACATAAAAACAACACAATACCATACCTTCAAAAAATGCAACTTGTTTCCTCTGTCTTTTACTTGTCCTCCCAGTAGAAGTTGAAGGCTGAGGATCTATCACTTCACATCCTGCATTACTAGATGATTCTGTCACATTACCATCTGGAGTTACATCTTGGTGTTCTTCCTCTTTCTTTTCTTTGTCAGATGATGCAGAGTCTTTGGATGGTTCCTGTCCTTTGTTATTTTCCTTTTCTTCTTTGGACAAGTCCTTTGAATCTACCTTATCCACATCAGGACCATTGCAGGTTTCCTTGTCACTGGAATTTCCATCAATATTTTTCGCCTCTACATCTGCCTCTACTTTCTGTTTGTCTGTGGAATCAGAGGTTTCCTTCTTGGAAATGGCAATTACAGCTTCTAGTTCTCTCTGGAAAAAGTCAAAATTAATAATATTAAAACTATATGAGTGTTAATGCTATGAAATAGGCAAAGGAAGTAATAAACTGTATGATACTTAAAAATTAAAATATTACAGAAATATGACAAATTCGTAGATAATTTGTATTTTTCCTAACTATACAAACCTTAGCTATTTAATAGGGGTTATTACTTTCGGCGTAGCTGAAATGACGAGCCATTAGAATTTTTAATGAGGGTTTACTACCCCACCGCTAGTTAGCGGGGGGTAAGGAGGGTAGCTTGCTACACCCTCCCCCTCACACACACCTGTGCTTGAGCTCACTTTGCTTAGAGGTAGGACTTCAAGGGGGATAGGGCTGGCGGGCAAGTTTGATTAAATAGCTAAGGTTTGTATAGTTAGGAAAAATACAAATTATCTACGAATTTGTCATTTGTTCCGTAACTGGAATACAAACCACATTACAGTATTTAGTAGGGGTGACTCACCCATTAGGAAGGGTAGACGTCCCAGCCAGTCTGGCTTTTGGCTTTGCCCGGGGGCTCGTTATTTGAGTGTGAAAGCACCCAAGAAATAAGGAGTCCCTGCACCTCGCTAGAACCTTGCTACGCAAGGACTGCGGCCTACGCAAGCTGTATGTGAAGGTATGAAGAAGTGTGACTCGTCCCAGGAAGTTGTTCTGAAGTTCTTTAGATGGAAACTTGTAGACTAGGACTCTCCCAATACCACCTCGTTAGGGTATGGGTACGTAACAGTTTTAATCTTAATGTTAGGAACACAAGGGAGCATGGTTTACCTGCAGTGGTTTGAGGTCAGCTATACAGAGAACCCAGGATGCTGCTTTCCCCAAGAGAGGGGATGATGAAGAAAACAATAAGGGCCAGTCAAACCTTTTCATTCATGCAGACTAAAACTAGGTAACAGAGCCTTCAACCTTCTGCTACTTGTCCAATAAGGAGCTTGAGGTTTTAAACCAGCTGTTGTGCAGCCACCACAGGGCCGATAGCGAACGTATCGAGTCTCCCGTGGGTCACGTCTTGCAGGTAGTGGGATGTGAATGTTTGACGTTTCCACACCCCAGCTTGAAGAACCTGCGTCCCTGAAAAATTTCTTTGGAAGGCCAGGGACGTAGCTATGCCCCTGACATCATGTGCTCTAGGGCGACGTGATGGAGGGTCTGGATTCAAGGCTAGGTCGATGACCCTACGAATCCATGCAGAGATGGTGTTCTTGGTGACCCTCCTCTTAGTCCTTCCTGTGCTGACGAATACAGCTGGTACCTGAGGACGGGCTGCAGCTGTTCTTTTGAGGTACAGACTCAAGCTCCTTACTGGGCATAGTAAAACATGGTCTGTGTCATCTGTTATAGTACGGAGACTAGAAATCCAGAAGGAGTCGAATCGAGGATCCGCCACTCCAGGATTCTGAGTCCTAGCAATAAACTCAGGGACGAAGCTGAACGTTACCTCCCCCCATCCCCTTGAATAGGCGATGTCATACGAGATACCATGAAGTTCGCAGACTAGCTTGGCCGAGGCCAAAGCTAGCAGGAATACCGTCTTCCAAGTTAGGTGGCGATCTGATGCCTGGCGTAATGGTTCATAGGGAGGTCTCTTAAGAGACCTGAGAACTCGAACCACATTCCATGGAGGAGGTCTCACTTCCGACTGAGGGCAGGTAAGTTCATAACTACGTATGAGTAGGGAAAGTTCTAGCGATGAAGAAATGTCCATTCCTTTCAGCCTGAAGGCTAGACTTAAGGCTGAGCGATAGCTTTTCACTGCCGAGACTGAAAGGCACATTTCTTCCCGCAAATACACAAGGAACTCCGCTATTGTTGGAATAGTAGCATCGAGTGGAGAGATACCCCTTCCACGACACCAACCACAGAAGACTTTCCACTTCACCTGGTAGACGCTGCCGAAGACTTTCGCAGGTGTCCAGACATCCTGACAGCAACTTGCTGCGAAAATCCTCTCTCAGAGAGGAGATGATGGATAGTCTCCAGGCGTGAAGTCGTAGTGAACCTACAGCTTTGTGGAATATGTTGGCATGTGGTTGTTTGAGTAAATTGTGTTGTGGAGGGAGTTCTCTTGGTAGCTCCGTTAGGAGTTGCAGAAGGTCCGAGAACCATTCCGCGTGATGCCATAGCGGAGCTATAAGGGTCATTGAAAGATTGACCGACGCTCTGGTCTTGTTGAGTACCCTCCTCATCAGACAGAATGGGGGAAAGGCGTACTGTAAACGTCGATGTTGTCCCACCATTGTTGGAAAGCATCTTGCCAGAGAGCCTTGGGGTCTGGGACTGGGGAACAGTATAGCGGGAGCCTGAAATTCAGGGCCGTTGCGAAAAGATCCACAGTCGGAGAACCCCACAAAGTCAGGACTTTGTTGGCTACTAGATGATCCATAGACCACTCGGTACTCACTATCTGAGAAGCTCTGCTCAGAATGTCGGCGAGCACATTCCTTTTGCCCGGAATGAAGCATGCCGATAGTGGTACCGAGTGGACTTCGGCCCATCTCAGTATCTCTACTGCTAGATGGGATAGTTGCTGCGAAAAAGTACCTCCTTGTTTGTTGATGTAGGCCACTACTGTGGTGTTGTCGCTCATCACCACCACAGAGTGACTTGTCAGGTACTATTGGAACTGTTGAAGGGCCAGAAAGATGGCCTTCATCTCTAGGAGATTTATATGGAGGTACTTTTCTGACTCTGACCAGAGGCCTAAGGTTGTATGGTGCAGCACGTGGGGCCCCCCCACCCTGTTTTTCCAGCGTCTGAAAACAGCATCAAATCCGGGGGGAGAACGAGAAGATCCACTCCCTTTTGTAAGTTCTCGTCTGCCACCCACCCCCGGAGATCCGTCAGTTCCGCAGGTCCCATGGGGATCTGGATGTCCGGGGAATCGTACCCTTGATTCCACCGGGACTTGAGTCGCCACTGGAGAGATTTCATCCTGAGGCGACCGTTGGGAACTAGACAGGCCAGCGATGAAAGATGACCGAGGAGACGTAACCACAATTGGGCTGGAAGTTCTTCTCGTCTGAAAAAAGGTCTTGCGACCTTCTTCAGCCTTGCTATCCTGTCGTCTGATGGGAAGGCTTTGTGGAGATTGGTGTCTATAATCATGCCTAGGTATACCAGTCTTTGAGTGGGAAGCAGTGAGGACTTCTTGAGATTTACCATGATCCCCAGATCTTGGCAAAGTCTCAGAAGTTTGTCTCGGTGTTGAAGAAGGGATGACACCGAGTCTGCAAGGATTAACCAGTCGTCCAGATAATGGTGGAGACGGATGCCAATCCTGTGTGCCCAAGATGATATCAGGGTGAACACTTTGGTGAAAACTTGTGGTGCTGTGGAGAGACTGAAGCACAGAACCTTGAACTGGTACTTTCTGTTGTCTAGGCTGAATCTTAAGTACTTCCTTGAAGACAGATGGACTGGGATCTGTAAGTACGTGTCCTTTAGGTCCAGTGTGCACATGAAGTCTTGCGGTCTTACTGCTAGTCTGACCGTGTCCGCTGTCTCCCTGCTGAACGGAGTTTGTTTGACAAACTTGTTCAGAGCTGAGAGGTCGATGACTGGTCTCCAGCCTCCAGACGCCTTCTTTACAAGAAAGAGTCGACTGAAGAAGCCTGGAGATTCGTCGAGGACCTCTTGGAGAGCGCCCTTCTTCAACAGGGTCTAGACTTCTGCCCGAAGGGCTTGCCCCCTTGCTGATCCCATGGCAAGGGAGCTCAATGACACTGGATTCGTCGTCAAGGGAGGTAGAGATGTTATGAACGGGACGCGATAACCTAGACTGATCACGGAGATTGTACTGGAATCGGCCCCGAGTTGCTTCCACCTGTTTGAGCAACTTTGTAGGCATCCCCCCACTGGTGGACATGCAGGGGACTGCCTATCCTAGCGTTTGCAGCCTCGGCTGCTCCCTCTAGGATTCTTGCCTCCCTGGAGGACTTTTTGTCTTTCCTTCCTTTGACAGGAAAGGGCTTAGACACCACCGTCTTCGCTGCTGTCGTCGTTTTAGCGGTCTTGACTGGACGGGACTGCTGTGGTGCTGGAGGCTTATAGGGCTTAGATGTTAAAGCCCTATGAAGGAGGAAGTCTTGATGAGACTTCCTCCACCTCTCAGCAGCATGTTCCACTTCCTTAGGCTCAAACAAGATGGATCCCTCTAGAGAAGAATGTCTGAGCCTATTGATCTCGGTGCTAGGGACCTTCTGATGGAATCTCTCAGCTACTGCATCCCGACGTTTCAGAATGGTATTTGCCCACAAGTTCGAGACTTGGTGGGCCAGAAACTCGATCGTGCGAGTACCTGAGAGAAGAAAAGTCTCCATAGCCTTCCTGGTACGTTCTTTGGAGAAATCCTCAGAACGTATCTGGATACCTAAGGTCCCCAACCAGATGTCGAGCCACGAAGTGGCTTGCATAGCACACTTCGCAACTTTTTCCTGGTTAAGGATCTCGGTTGCCGAGAATGAAACCTGCCGGTTGGAGTCTCTCTCAAGAGGGACTCCCCTGGTAAGCTTCTCCAGCGAGTGGTGAAGAGGAAGAGCTAAACAAGGCTCCTTAAGGATCTCAAAGTACCTCCTCTGCTGTATGCGAGGAGGTGGAAGGAGCTTGTTGGTGGCACTGGAACGGTTGGAGGAGGACATCTCGGAGAGCTGTAGAGAGATCTTGTCCCTGGTACTCTTAACCCCCTGAGACCAGGGCAGTGCTGCACTGGTCTTGGAGGGTTTCTGAGTACCAAAGACACGGTCCAAGACCGTGTCCTTGCCCTCTCAAGGAGAGATCTCTGGGTCGGAAAACCCGTTGAGAGTCCTCATTAGAGTCAGAGCTTGCCAAAACGCATGTTCTGACTCTTGTTGGTCTCCTGATGTAGGACTTGCAGCGAAGCCTCCTGTCCCCAAAGGCTCTTCTTGGGGAGAGTCGCATACGTTCTCCGAGAGGCTAGCTGGCTCCATCCTAGTCCTAGTAGAGGACTTCGGTAATGTTTTAGAGTCCTTAGATTCCTTCCTGGGAAGGATGTAGGACTCAAATATTGACGAGGATGGCATGTTCCTTTCAGTCCCCACCTGAGAAGACATCTCGGCGCAAGGAGAGGTTTCCCTCATTGGTGCGATGGGGGAAAGTCTCTCCTCACGAGATTCCCCTGAGGACAGGAAATCTTTGTCCAAAGGGGAAGGAGAGACAGTCTGGGGGAAAGAAGGAACCTGCCTCGAAGGCTTGCGTGGAGTCAGTTTTGCCCTTGGAGAAGTTACCGCGTCCGGAACTCCTCTTTTTCTCTTCAAAGGGGGTAGAAGCAGCCAAGGATCTGTGCCCCAATTCAGAGAAGACAGGCTTGAACGCCTGCATTACGGCTCTGATTAGTGCACCCAACCAGGGCTATTGGCTGACAGATGCGCTGTTAGACATACCCCTTGAAGGGACAGGAATTGAAGGATCCCTGGAAGGAGTTATCATCATTGGTGGGTTCGCCTGGAAAGGCTTTGGGATCCTGGACCCCTCTAGATGTTTCCCTTCTCTCACAATGCACACTGGTATGCGCTTGCGGGGAGGGGAATGAGGCGATGGCGACCTTGCCATTCGTAGTTCAGCAGTCTCGCGCACGGGAGGATATTGACGCTCGCGCGAGGGAGAATACCGGGAGTCGCGCGCGGGAGACTGCGGGCGTGAGGGACACTGATGGCGCACAGGAGCGCATGCGGGAGACTGTGGGCGCACAGGAGTGCGTGTGGGAGACTGTGGGCGCACAGGAGTGCGTGCGGGAGACTGTTGGCGCGCACTCGCGCGAGCGGGAGAGTATTCGCGCGCAAGCGGGTGCGCAGGATCAAGGCGTTGAGTGGGTGGGCGAGAGTTTGCGAGTGCCTGTACCAGATGTAGGGTCCGCGCGCGCAGGAGAAAGACCCCTAGCGCGTGGGCGCGCAGTTGAAGTCTGTGCTGCTTGTGGGCGCGAATCCGTAGGAGAGGCTGGGCGAGTGCGCGCGGGGCGTGCACACGTATTCTCGCGGATGCGTGCGGGCGATGCAGAGCGCTGGCGCGATGGCGAGAGCTGGAACGTGGGAGAAGTCACTCTAGTTGCCTTCCCAGTAGCGCCCAGATTAGTAAATCATGGGTGCGTAGGAGAAATAACTGCTGGACGTGAGCGCTGGCGCGCAGGAGATCACTGGCGAGTAGGAGAGCGCTGGCGCGTAGGAGAGCGCTGGCGCATGGGAGAGTGCTGGCGCATGGGAGAGCGCTGGCGCATGGGAGAGCGCTGGCGCGCAGGAGGTTAACAGCGCGCAGCTGGGCGTGGGTGCGTATGCTTAGGCTCAGGCAAGGCCTGGCGCGCAGGAGAACGTGGGCGCGTATGTGCAAGAGTGCGTGCATAGCGCGTAGAAGAGCTGGGCTCCTGTTGGGACGTATGTGCGTGTTGGAGCATACGCCCTTGATGCCCTGTGTTCGGGTTTGTTGACGGGGCCTGAGGAGCTACTATTAGCACGCTCGTCAGGTTCCGTTGGCGGATAGCGTGTATCTGGTTGGCGCGCCTTAGGGTGTTCAGATGAAACCTTATTAGGTTTATATAAGAACGGTGACGGCAGGTCTGTCGGGTGGAAGGTCGGCGTGTCCTTTAAAAGGACGACCTTCCACCGAAGGAGATCACGAACGATCAGCAGAAAGGTCCAGGACCAATGCAGGAACAGTGATAGGTGATCGATGTCGAGGCTCCTCTGCGAGGGACTGCATCGAAGATGTTGAACCGAAGAGGCGCCTCCTCACCGCAGGTGAAGGAAGGCCTCTCTGGCGAAGAAGGCGAGCCTTGCGATGAATGCGCCCTCTGGGGGCCGTAGGGTCAGCGAGCTGACCTTCTGCAGTCCTCC
This sequence comes from Palaemon carinicauda, assembly GCF_036898095.1. Lineage (NCBI taxonomy): Eukaryota > Metazoa > Arthropoda > Malacostraca > Decapoda > Palaemonidae > Palaemon > Palaemon carinicauda. Next base: position 174,567,241 of record NC_090727.1, on the reverse strand, counting down.
AAAGAGGAGACTCTGTAAGTGAACTCCCCCGAGGGGAAGAAACACTAGCAGGAGAGACTGTTGGACATAGTTTGTCCCTCGTTGGTTGAACAGGAACGGGAGAAACTAAGCCGTCAGCTACCGTAGGGTTAGAAGAGGCAGAGGTGACGGGTGATACCGCATTGGATACCTCTGACACCACAACGTCGACAAGAGACAGAGGATCAACCTCTGTCGGTGACGGCGATTGCTTGACAGCGGCACCCAATCGGATGTAGTCAAGTAAAACCTCCTTGGAGGGCGAACCTTCAAGCCCCAAAGAGGACCAAAGCTGAAAAAAGGGGATTACTGTAGTGACATATCCTCCCACGGTGGGAGAGGTGGAGCTGCTTCGCTAGGGGAAGCAACGTCATCTCTCGAGCAACGAGTTTGGTAAACAGTTCATCGGTCTACGCTACCACTCGACGGTCTCTCGAAAGAGACTGATCAAGTGGGAGCTTCGGAGGAGGTTTGGGCAACGGAAGAAGAGGCCTTGGGTTTTTCTCCTTTCAAAGAAACCTTCGAAGGAGAAATATCCCGTTTGGACTTCTTCTTCCGTCGTCACGAAAACCTCTCCCACTGGGAGGTAGACCACTCCCTACACTCACTACACCTGTTATTGCTATCACACCGTTGGCCCCTACAGGAAGGGCAAAGGGCGTGAGGATCGGTCTCGACCGCCGACATGAATGTTCCACAGGGGCAGTCGGGATACCCAGGGCAGGTGCGCATATTCGCAGAGGCCAACTTCACACACAAAACTAGAAAAGAAAAAGCAAAAAAGCATTAAATGGCTGCCAAATGACGGCGGGGATGAAAGCGGACACGTCCGACTACCATCCGAGCCGAGAGCAAAGTGAGCTCAAGCACAGGTGTGAGAGGGGGGGGGGGGGTAGCAAGTAGCAAGCTACCCTCCCCTACCCCGCTAACTAGCGGTGTGGGTAGTAAATCCTCGTTAAAAATTAATGGCTCGTCATTTCAGCTACGCCGAAAGTAATACCCCTATTAAATAGCGTGGTTTGTATTCCAGTTACGGAAATACTATGTTTTTATAATCATGCAAAAACGAAGTAAACTGAACACAACATTTCAAGTAAAAGGAGTGACATAAATATGGTAAAAAATTAACTCCTTTATCCATCTACAGTACTTATCTAATGAACATGAATCTATTTATGTCCATAACTTTAGTTTCCAGTTGTTACATGTCAACGGGAAACCTGAGCTGATATTTTAGACTATCACTGTGAGTGCAAACAAATTAATACAAAGTATTCACAATGAAATTACATTTAAAGCAGTACTAAAACATACCTGGAACAACCTCTCTTCAACAGTCAATCTTTTTCTTGGAGGTGATCTGACTGGGGATTTCTGAGTAGAAGTCAGAGGGGTACTGGTTGATGTTGACAAACAAACACTTTCCTTAAAATCTGGATCAATATCTTCATCAACAACTTTCTTTATAACTTCTTTGTCTTTATTTTCCCTTTCCTTATCTTTTCTGTCATGCTTTTTATCTTTTTTGGACTTGCGTCTCTCTTCTTCTGAACTCGATTTATCTTTGCTTTCTCTGCTTCGCTCTTTATCACGATGCTTATCTTTCTTTCGGTGTCTATCTCTATCTTTGTCCTTGTCTCTGTCACGCCTATCACGATCGCTGTCTCGTTTATCCCTGTCTCTGTCCCTTCGTTTCTCATCTTTCTCTTTGTCCCTTCTCTTTTCTCTGTCCTTTTCTTTGGAGTGGGTACTACTGGATTCCTGGCTACTGCTTGATTTGTCTTTGTCACTAACTTTACTTTTATCACTTAAGGATGACAGCTTCTGTGACTGGTCTTTATCGTCCTTCTTCTTTTTGACTGGAGGGGTATATTCGGAAAAATCATCTGGAATAAAGAGTTAAAAATAAACCATAATCATAACTGTACAAGTCACCAAAAATCACAAATTTCCAAAGCAATTTATATTTTTCTTATCTAGAGTCCTTTACCTGAGGTTGTGGTGGCCTACTGGAAGCATCCCTGCCTGGCGATTTCCAGACGGGATATCGAATCCCGCTTAAACTCGATAGTTTCTTAAAGTGTCTGCAACCTCGCTGTTCTTGTGAGCTAAGGTTGAGAGATTTGGGGGAGCCTATAGATCTACCTGCTGAGTCATCAGTAGCCACTGCCTGGCCCTTCCTGATCCTAGCTTGGGTGGAGAATTGGCTTAGGTACTGATTATTATTATTATTATTATTATTATCATTATTATTATTATTATTATACATACATATACCAAGGCACTTCCCCCAATTTTGGGGGGTAGCCGACATCAACAAATGAAACAAAACAAAAAGGGGACCTCTACTCTCTACGTTTCTCCCAGCCTATTACTATTATTATTATTATTATTATTATTACAAGCTAAGCTAAAACCCTAGCTATAAAAGCAAGATCCTATAAACGCGAGGGCTCCAACAAGGAAAAATATCCCAGTGAGGAAAGAAAACAAGAAAATATGACAAACTTATAACAGAGTTTGTATTTTTCCTAACATACAAACCAGAATTCTTTACTATAGGAGATATGCTAGCGCAAGCTGGAAAATATGGCATAAAACCTTAACAAGGTCGTTAACGACCGGGCCAGTAGTTATCCACCTGTTAGGGGTGGGGGACTGCCGGTCGGTAGCTACTGAATACCTTCAATCGGATTCTAGCTAGGACTATTTTTAGGGGGCGGTGACGGAGGGAAGATTTGTGTAATGAATTTGGGTTTGTATGTTAGGAAAAATACAAACTCTGTTATAAGTTTGTCATTTGTTCCTTCACTAGATACAAACCCTCATTCTTTACTATAGGAGACTTAGTCTTGAGGTCAGAGTGGTCGAGGAGTTCCCTATTCCAAGGGAAGATAGTCCTCAGACTAGACTCTTTTGATGAAAAAATCTCCCGTTAACTTTTCTTTGTAGATCCCCATAAACTTAGCACGACTGAAAGTTTGTAACTACGTGGAAACAAATGTTTCAGGATGAAGAGGGTCGGGAACATTCGACTCGGACCCTTTCAAACTTAGGATTCCCCTAACCTTGAAAAGGGGAACCCTCGTGACTATGAGTATAACTTATACCCTGTGAGAGGAGTCAGATGAGTTTCATACCTTACTTCCATTGGCAAGTCCAGCTGAAACTGGTTACAGACTGGGATACTCAGATGGGAGGAAAAAGGAAGTGCAGAAGATAGATGGATGTCCTTCTAAAAACCTAGTGTAACACAGAATCCCCGACCAATGACTACTGTCCCCTGAAAGGGCGTAAGGTAGCTACAGCATCTGTTGACCTGTCACAATAGGCCCTATAGAAAAGGTGTTTAGAGACCTATGTGTCACATTGGTTAAATAGTGAGTGGTGAATGTAGATTGGCGTTTCCAGACTCCAGCTCTTAAGATTTGTGAGACTGAAAAATTTTTCTTAAATGCCAGTGAGGCAGCCACTCCCATAACTTGATGGGCTTTGGGTTGAGCTGCCTCTGGGTCTTCATGAATGGCTCTGGCAATAACTTTCTTGAGCCAGAAAGAGATGGTGTTTCGAGAGATTCTCTTCTTTACCTTGTTGGTACTGAGGAAGAGATGACGGAGGCGTGGTCTGAAAGGTCTGGTGCGCTTCAAGGTATTTCCTTAGTGCCCTGACTGGGCACAGAAGCAATTGGTCAGTATCCTGTGTTACCCTATTGAGGCTGGAAAATTGAAATTCTCTAAACCTCTCATCGGCCAATGAAGGATTCTGAGTTTTGGCCACAAAGCCTGGCACGAAGTTGAGCGAGACTTCCCGCCATCCTCTAGAATGGGTGACTTAGTAAGATAGACCATGAAGTTCACCGACCCTTTTTGCCGAGGCCAGAGCTACTAGGAAGACGGTCTTAAGGGTTAGGAAATAGTCAGAGGTCCTATTTATGGGCTCATAGGGTGGTCCCTTCAAGGAACGTAAGACCAGGGACATGTCCCAAGATGGTGATCTAATCTCAACTGGGGGGCAAGATCTCTCAAAACCTCGAATCAACAAGGTAATATCTTCGGAGGTGGAAAGGTCAACCCCTCTCAGTCTACAGATGAGGCTTAAGGCTGAACGATAGCCTTTCATTGCCGAGACTGAGAAGAGTTTTTCCTCCCTGAGGTACACAAGGAAGTCTGCCACTAATGGAAGAGAGGGATCGAGTGGAGACACGCCTCGCCCTCTACACCAAGCTGCAAACACTCTCCATCTTGCTCGGTAGAGGTTTGTGGAAGATTGGCGCAGGTGCCTGGACATGTGCTCAGCCACCTTCCCTGAAAAGCATTTGCTACTGAGGAGTGACTGGAAAGCCTCCAGGTGTGAAGCTTCAGGAAGGGGATTCTCCCGTGGGGGATACCACTGTGTGGCTGCGTCAACAGAAGGGGTTCTGGAGGCAGAAACCTTGGAACCTGAACCAGCAGGAAAAGAGGGTCTGCGTACCACTCTCTGCTTGGCAATGCCGGAGCTATTATAGTTAGCTTGCAGTTCCGGAAGGTCCTGAGTTTGTTGATCACCCTTCTAGGCAGGCAAAAGGGTGGAAAGGCATATGCGTCCAGGTTGTCCTAAGAATGTTGAAGGGCGTCCTGGATCGCTGCCTGATGGTCTGGAACTGGGGACCCGTAGCGGGGAAGTTTCGCATTCAGAGAAGTGGCGAACAGGTAAATTGTGGGGAAACCCCACAAAGCTATTACTGTCTTCACTACTCGAGGATCCAAAGACCATACGCCACTCAACACTTGGTGATGCCTGCTCAGTTGATCTGCCACGATGTTTCTCTGGCCTGGAATAAACCTGGCTGTGAGAGAATGTTGTGACCTTCCGCCCACTGGCAAATCTGGACCGCTAGCAGACAGAGGTCTCTTGCCAGAGTACCACCTTGTTTGTTGATGTACGAGACGGCTTTGGAGTTGTCGCTCATCAGCACCACTTCTCGTCCTTGTAGATCTTTTACAAAGTATTTTAGGCCTTTCCAGGCTGCTAATAATTCCAGGTGATTTATATGGAGTTTGTTCTATCAGAGACCAAACTCCTGATGCTAATTTTGGGCCTAGGTGGGAACCCCAGCACTGTAGCGATGCGTCCGAAAAGAGTTTTAAATTTGGACTGGGGCTTTGGAGGGGAATGTCCTTTTGGGTTATTCTCTCTGGTTGACCACCAATGAAGATCTTGTATGACCAGAGCTGGAACCTCCCCTGACAAGAATGGGGAATCGATCTTTTGAGACCAATGGGTCTTCAGATGCCACTAGAGACTTCTCATTCTTGATCTTCCACCTGGAACTAGTTTTTCTAGGGAGGAAAGATGGCCCAGAAGACTCTGCCACGACTTGGCTGTAGGCGGCAGTGGAGACAAGAGTTGGACGATGAATTGTTCCAGTCTCCGAAGTCTGTCTTCGAAGGAAACACCCTCCCTACCTGGGTGTTGATGGACATACCCAGATAGTTTAAGACTTGGGTTGGAGTCAAGCAAGACTTCTCTGCATTTACAAGGATCCCCAGGTCCTTGCAAAGGTCTAAAAGTCTTCTCAGGTGATCTAGAGCTAGCTCCCTGGATGAGGCCAGGAGTAGCCAATCGTCAAGGTATCTTAGCAGACGAATTCCGTGCTTGTGAGCCCACGAGGATACGAGTTTGAAAACCTTCGTAAAGACCTGTGGGGCGGTCGAGAGGCCGAAGCATAGGACTTTGAACTCGAAGATTCGACCCTGAACTAAAAAGCGCAGGAATTTCCAATATGTGCGATGGATCGGCACTTGGAAATATGCATCTTTTAAGTCCACAGATACCATAAAGTCTCATGGACGCACCGCTTGGGTCACGGAGGCTGCCGTCTCCATTTTAAATGGAGTTTGCTTCACAAACTGATTCAAGGTAGAGAGATCGATTACTGGTCTGCAACCTCCCGAGGCTTTCTCTACCAGAAAGAGGGGACTGAAAAACCCTGGGGAGGTGTAGGAGACCTCTTGAATGGCGCCTTTTAGAAGCATGCTCTGGATCTCCCGAGCTAAGGCTTGCTGTTTCCCGGGATCCCGAGGGACCTGGGAGGACGAGATCGGGGGAGGAATTAGAGGAAGAGGAGAGCCTATGAAGGGGATGCGGTACCCCCAACGAAGCACCTTGATGGTCCATTGCATGGCCCCATAGCCTTCCACCTCCTCCAAATCCCCTGCAGGCACCCCCTTACACACTGTGAGGGGGGAGCCGTGACCCTATTTCTGTCTAGGGTTCCTCCCTCTACCTTTAGCCTTAGGAGGAGCCGACTTTCCTCTGCCCCTAGGTTTGGCTATAAAAGAGGCTCTTGGCTGGGAGTGGAGTTGCAGTTGTGGTTTTGGGTTGTGAAGTTGGCTGCTGTTGCATTGTGTGAAGGGAAGCAGTCTTTTGCATCGTGGTGTCCTGCGTCTCTTTCCTACAAGTATCTAAGGCAGAGGAAACTGCCTGTTTAGAAAAGAGGAGAGGTTGCAGAAGATCCAAGTTTCTCAAATCTGACTTCTCGGACTTACCGATGCTCCTATGAAGTCTGGAAATTACTGATTCCCTCCTTTTGAGAATCCAGTTGCCCCACATGGTTGCAGTTGTAGTAGCAGTTAGGAAGTCCATTGTCTTAGCCCCAGCAGCTAGGACTTCCTGCAGGGACTGCATGGAGTTTTGGTTTGATAGGTCTTCGTGACTCGCTAGGTAGCCGACTGTGCCTGACCAAGTGTCAAACCAGGATAATGCCTCCAGAAGGGACATTGACGCTGCTTCCATTGCCGAGGCTTCTGTGGCTGTGAAGGAGACTGGGAGAGAAGAGAGTCTCTCTGAAGAGCAGCCAGGTGTGAGTCTTGCTGTGAGGGGATCCAGGGTGAGAGGAGAAGGGTTGGCGTCTCTGACCTTATAAAAACGCTTTTGCCTCGAAAACGGGAATTGCAGAAGTTTATGGGACCCTTGAGACTTCAAGGAACCCATTTCCTCCGAGACCGCCTGCAAGACCTTCCTCAGACGGCCTGCAGTGTGAATAGACCAGGGAAGTTCGATTATGGTCTTGGGGTTTGGTGGAGGACGACATAGTCTGTCTAAAGCTGGAGCGTCGGTATGTCGAGGCGACAGATGTAGATCACTGAGGCCTGAGATATTACACATAGTTCTTAAGGCCCTCAGATAGGAGGACTCTAAGTCCTTTGATGGTTGTTCTTCCAAGGAATCTTCCGGTCGCGCTATTTCCTCGCGAGGAAGGGCGATAGAAGCCCGAGTGTCTGGAGGTAACGGCGAAGTAGGATACTCCATTGCCGTTATTCCAAGGGAAGGCTGACCGCTGGCTAATGGCGCTGCGCACGCCTGATCTTGCCTGGAAGTCGATGGTCTAGGCGTAGGCGACCGAATTATTGGTGCTGTCTCAGTAAGAGGTTGCATTGATCAGCGGTCTGGAATTTTCCCTCTGTTCTCAACCGAGGAGAAGAAGGGTTGAACCCCTGCGTCTTCTTCCAAGGTTCTCGTGAGGCTCGTATTCCGTAACTCGTTAGGGAGCACGGGAACCAGAGCTGTCCTGTCTGAAACACGAGGGCGAGGTGAATGACCCCGCGCGGATATGTCCGGAGACTTGCGCGATCGGGAGGTTGAAGGACGGGAGCGCTATCTCTCTGTTGGTACAAAGCGATGGCGAGGAGAAGTGCTCTTTCTCCCTTCCCTAGAGCGATCTGAGCTCCTCAAGTTGATATGTGAAGGAGAGGGATCGCGCTCAGACTGCGCTCTTTCCTAGTCCACACTCCGGGCGCGATTAGATGAAAAATCGCTCCAACGGGAGTGCTTATTACGCTTAGAACTCTCTTGTGACGAAGAGCGAGAACGTATCGTAGCGCTCTTTTTCTTAAAGCGTCTAGATGATCCCTCGCGAGAGGAAGACGATCGTGAGGCAGAACGATGACGCGAGGATACGCTCTTCTTATGTTTATGACGAGAGCGCTTATAGTCTCTTGGCGAGACATTTCGTGAAGAGATAAAAGGCAAGGAAGAGCAAGAACGATGACGTCTCTTCCTATGTTGCCTCTCTCTCCGACGAGAAAGTCTGGGCGAAGGAGAGCGAGCTCTCCTTTTTCTCTTCTCTCTCTCCCTCCTAGCCTCCGAGGAGGACGAAGACGATGAGGAGGAGGAGGAGGGAGAGGGGGAAGTATAGCGATGATTGCGCTTGCGACATTGTGCTTTCGTAGAAGCACAAGCGAGGAGCGAAGTAGGCGCCGCGGGAGCTGAAGTTACTATCTCTGCCGAAACTTCTGCGGCCGCCGACTGAGTTGACGGGATGTAGGCGAGGTCCGAAACTCTCGAAGGTTCCAAAACAGAAGGGACCTGAGGTAAAACTGTGCCCGCGAGGAACTGGTTTCACACTTTGCCCGAAGGAGAACCAGGATGTCCAAGGGCAGGCTATACCGCTCATATGTGATCTGGAATGGAAGCGGTAATAGAATTATTCCCGATGGCAAAAATAATTGTCCCACTGGGAGGGGCAACATGATCCGCCTAACCAGGGGGAATGGGGGTTAAGTCAATGGTGCCGCTCTTCCTTGACTTCCCCTCGGAAGATGGAGGCAAGGAAGAGTCTGAAGGGAGAGATCAAGAGGCCGAAGAAGAGGCCCGAGACTCCTTACCTTTCAACGGCGAACCTGGAGGTAACGAATCCTTCTTGGATTTCTTCTTCTTTCTCTTCATAAACTTTTCCCACTGAGAGGGTGACCATTGTCTACATACTTGGCAGGGGGAGCCTTCAGAACTCCTATGACCTCTGCACGAAGGGCATAAGGAATGTGGATCCACCTCCATAGGTGATGACATGAATGTGCCAAAAGATTTCGGGGGAATCCCGGGACACTTTCTCATAATAGAGGACATCACATCTAATAATGAAAAAGAAAAAGAAAATCAAAAACACACTAAAGAAAGGCTAGTCTGCCAGTCAAACAAAAGAAGGAGCAGCAGTGTTACCACTGCGACGGCTAGAATTCGATTGAAGGTATTCAGTAGCTACCGACTGGCAGTCCCCCACACCTAACAGGTGGATAACTACCGGCCCGGTCTTTAACGACCTTGTTAAGTTTTTCTGCCGTATTTTCCAGGTCGCGCTAGCATATCTCCTATGGTAAAGAATGAGGGTTTGTATCTAGTGTAGGAACAAATATGAACTACAATATAAGCAAAGTAATAAACAAACAAAATAAAATATTGGGTATATCAAGTAAGTAAAGTACAGGTACACTAAAAAAACTACAAAATATGACAAATTCCTAGATAATTGGTATTTTTCCTAATTATACAAACCTTAGCTATTTAATAAGGGTATTACTTTCGGCGTAGCTGAAATGACGAGCCATTAATTTTTAACGAGGGTTAACTACCCATACCGCTAGTTAGCGGGGGTAGGGGAGGGTAGCTTGCTACTGGCCCCCCTCACACACCTGTGATTGAGCTCACTTTGCTTGAGGTAGGACTTCAAGGGGGATAGGGCTGGCAGGTAAGTTTGCTTAAATAGCTAAGGTTTGTATAGTTAGGAAAAATACAAATTACTGTATCTACGAATTTGTCAATTGTTCCGTAACTGGAATACAAACCACACTATTCAATAGGGGTGACTCAACCATTAGGAAGCGTGGATGTCCCAGCCAATCTGGCTTTTGGCTTTACCTGGGGCTCCTTATCTGAGTGTATCAGTACTCAAAAAATAAGGAGTCCCTGCACCTCGATAAAACCTTGCTAAACAAGGTCCGCAGCCTACGCAAGCTGTGTGCTGAGGTATGTAGAAGTGTGACTGTCCTGGTAAAGTTATTCAGAATTCTTTAGAAGGAAAAACTGTGTAACTAGGACTTTCCAAATACCACCTCGTCAGGGTATGGGGACGCAACAGTATTAGTCTTAATACTAGGTACACAAGGGAGCATGGTTTACCTGCAGTGGTGAGGTCAGCTATGCAGAAAACCCAGGATGCTGCTTTCCACAAGAGAGGGGAGAATGAAGAAAAGAATAAGGGCCAGTCAAACCTTTTCATTCACGCAGACTAAAACCAGGTAACAATGACCTCAACCTTCTGCTACTTGTCCAATAAGGAGCTTGAGGTTTTAAACCAGCTGTTGTGCAGCCACCACAGGATCTATAGAGAACATATCAAGTCTCCTGTGGGTCACGTCTTGCAGGTAGTGGGATATGAATGTGGTCTGACGATTCCACACCCCAGCTTGAAGAACCTGCGTCACTGAGAAGTTTCTCTTGAATACCAGAGACGTAGCTACGCCCCTGACATCATGAGCTCTGGGGCGACGTGAAGGAGGAGGGTCTGGATTCAGTGCATGGTCTATGACCTTGCGAATCCACGCTCATATGGTGTTCTTGGTGACCCTCCTCTTGGTTCTTCTTGTGCTGACGAATAGTGCAGGCACACGAGGACGGGCTGCGGCTGTTCTCTTAAGATACAACCTCGAACTCCTCACTGGGCATAGTAAGAGATGGTCTGGGTCATCTGTTACAGTACGGAGACTAGAAATCCGGAAGGAATCAAATTGTGGATCTGCTACTCCCGGGTTCTGAGTCTTAGCAATAAACTCGGGGACGAAGCTGAACGTTACCTCTCCCCATTCCCTTGAATGGGCGATGTCGTATGAGAGACCATGAAGTTCACGGACTCGCTAGGCTGAAGCCAAACCTAGCAGGAACACCGTCTACCAAGTCAGGTGGCGGTTGGTTGCCTGGCGTAATGGTTCATAGGGAGGTCTCTAAAGAGATCTGAGAACTCGAACCACGTTCCATGAGGGAGGTCTCACTTCTGACTGGGGGTAGGTAAGTTCATAACTCCGTATGAGTAAGGAAAGTTCTAGCGATGAAGAAATGTCCATTCCTTTCAGTCTGAAGGCGAGGCTTAAGGCTGAGCGATAGCCTTTTACTGCCGAGACTGACAGGCGCATTTCTTCACGCAAATACACGAGGAACTGCTATTGCTGGAATAGTGACATCGAGTGGAGAAATACCCCTTCCACGACACCAACCACAGAAGACTTTCCACTTTGCCTGGTAGACTGCTGCTGATGACTTTCGCAGGTACAGTAGGGTCCTGAATTATACGTGTTCGAATTATACGATTCCCCTTTTATGCGATTGCTATTTTTAAAAAATAAATTTTCTGTATCTGCGAAGCTGTTCAAAGTCTGCTAGTCAAGGACAACAAAACGTATCAAATATATTGTCTTTTTAAGTCTATTGGTAGCCCTAAATACGGTGATTTATAATAAATGTTACAAAACAATATTAACATTATATCTTATTAACATAATTTCATAATAAAAAGCCTATTTAAGGATAAAATTCCACATCAACAATGAAATCAATTGTTAACTGTGCGAGTCCAGCTGACAAAATGTAAACAGAATTGTGGTTACGTTCTCAGCAATCTTTATCTTTCTCCAACCTTTCGATAATTTTAATGGTAGTGTTAATGATGGTATATTAAAGCATTATTTTTGTTTAGTACAGTATATATAAAAGCTTTATTTTTCCCTTCGGGCGTTCAAGGTTTTCACGAGTAGACTGGGTTCGTTTATCGGCAGTGAATAGCCTAAACTTCGGTAACGAGTCGGCAATATTTTGTCATATTTTAAAGTATACATTTGATTTGCAAAGATTGGTTTTGTAGAGTAGATGGTAAAATAAAGATCTCTCTCTCTCTCTCTTTCTCTCTCTCTCTCTCTCTCTCTAGAGAGAGAGAGAGAGAGAGAGAGAGAGAGAGAGAGAGAGATTTGATGCCAGAAATCCTCTCTCTCTCTCTCTCTCTCTCTCTCTCTCTCTCTCTCTCTCTCTCTCTCTCTCTCCGTAAAAAATAAAACCTTAGTTCACATATGGCAAGTTGAGTCTAAGAATGAAATTAACATGACAAATTCGAAGATAATTTGTATTTTTCCTAACCATACAAACCTTAGCTATTTACAGAGGGTTTACCTTTTAGCGCAGCTGAAATGACGAGCCAATAGTTTTAACGAGGGTTAATTACCCCCGCGCTAGTTAGCGGGGGGTGGGGAAGGGTAGCTTGCTACCCCTCCCCCCTCCACACACCGGTGACTTGCTTCACTTCACTTAGAGGTAGGACTTGACTTGGGGGTCAGGGATGGCGGGCACATATGTGTAAATAGCTAAGGTTTGTATGGTTAGGAAAAATACGAATTATCTTCGAATTTGTCATTTGTTCCGTAACCGAAATACAAACCACGCTATTTACAGAGGGTGACTTACCCCTTAGGAAGGGTGGAAAGTCCCCAGCCTTACTGACTTCGGCTTGCCCGGGGGCTCGATCCCTCAGTGAGCAGCACTAGAGAGAGGGAGCCCCTGTACCTCACAAGTTCCTAGCATCGCTAGGAACGAGTGGCCTACATAAGCAGTGTGAGGAGGAGAGTGTGACTCGTCCTATGAAGTTGACCTTGAGACCTTCAGATAGGAATTCTAGGATAGGACGTTCCCAATACCACCTCGTCAGGGTATGGGAGACGCAACAGTATTAAGCTTAATACTAGGAGCACAAAGAAGCATGGGTTACCTGCAGAGGTCGAGGTCAGCTATGCGAGGACCAGGATGCTGTTTCCGCAAGAGAGGGGAGAATGAAGAAAGAAGTAAGGGTCAGACATACTCTTCCATTCACGCAGACTAAGACCGGGTAACTACGCCCTCAACCTACTGCTACTTGTCCAAAAAGGAGCCTGAGGTTAGACCAGCTGTTGTGCAGCCACCACAGGGCCGGTAGAAAACGTATCGAGGCTCCTGTGGGTCACGTCTTGCAGGTAGTGGGCTGTGAAGGTCGTTTGACGCTTCCAGACCCCAGCTTGAAGGACCTGCGTCACAGAGAAGGTTCTCTTGAAGGCCAAGGATGTAGCAATACCCCTGACATCGTGGGCCCGAGGGCGACGTGACGGAGGAGGGTCAGGATTCAGAGCATGGTGGATAACCCTTCAAATCCAAGCTGAGATGGTGTTCCTGGTGACCCTCCTCTTAGTCCTGTATGTGCTCACAAACAAAGCTCGCACATGAGGATGGACTGCAGCCATTCTCTTCAAGTAGTGCCTCAGACACCTCACTGGACATAGTAGCAGCTGGTCTGGGTCGCTTGTTACAGAACGGAGACTCGCGATCCTGAAAGAGTCGAACCGAGGATCTGGCACTCCAGGATTCTGAGTCTTGGCAACAAACTCAGGGACGAACCTGAACGTTACCTCCACCCATCCCCTTAAATGGGCGATGTCGTACGAGAGACCATGAAGTTCACTAACTCGCTTGGCCGAAGCCAAGGCGAGTAGGAAAGCTGTCTTCCAAGACAGGTGGCGATCGGAGGCCTGGCGTAATGGCTCGAAGGGAGGTCTCTTAAGAGACCTGAGGACTCGAACCACGTTCCAAGGAGGGGGTCTCACTTCCGACTGGGGGGCAGGTAAGCTCATAGCTACATATGAGTAAAGAGAGTTCTAGCGATGAAGAAATATCCACGCCCTTCAATCTGAAGGCCAAGCTTAAGGCTGAGCGATAGCCTTTCACTGCCGAGACAGAAAGGCTCATTTCTTCCCGCAGATACACGAGGAAGTCCGCTATTGCTGGAATAGTGGCATCGAGTGGAGAGATACCCCTTCCACGACACCAACCACAAAAGACTCTCCACTTTGCTTGGTAGACTCCCTCAGAGGACCTTCGCAGGTGCCGAGACATTCTCTCCGCAACCTGTTGCGAAAAGCTTCTCTCCGCGAGGAGACGCTGGATAGTCTCCAGGCATGAAGCCGTAGCGAGGCTACGGCTCTGTGAGGGAAGCCGGAGTGGGGTTGTCTGAGAAGCTCGTGTCGTGGAGGAAGCTCCCTCGGGAGTTCCGTCAGGAGCTGCAGAAGGTCCGGAAACCATTCCGCGTGATGCCATAGCGGAGCTACCAGAGTCATCGAACAGTTGACCGATAGTCTGGTCCTGTTGAGCACCCTTCTCATCAGACAGAACGGTGGGAAGGCGTACACGTCGATGTTGTCCCACCGTTGCTGGAAAGCATCTTGCCAGAGTGCCTTGGGGTCTGGGACTGGGGAGCAGTACAGGGGCAACTTGAAGTTCAAGGCTGTCGCGAACAAGTCCACAGTCGGGGAACCCCACAAAGTCAGGACTTTGTTGGCTATCTGAGGATCCAAAGACCACTCGGTACTCACTATCTGCGAAGCCCTGCTCAGACTGTCGGCGAGCACATTCCTCTTGCCAGGAATGAAGCGAGCTGATAGTGTTATCGAGTGGGTTTCGGTCCTCCTCAGAGTCTCTACTGCAAGATGGGATAGCTGTTGCGAAAAAGTGCCTCCCTCCTTGTTGATATAAGCCACTACCGTGGTGTTGTCGCTCATCACCACCACGGAGTGAACCGCCAGGGACCGTTGGAACTGCTGAAGAGCCAGAAAGACGGCCTTCAATTCTAGCAGGTTGATGTGTAGGCACTTTTCTGATTCTGACCAAAGGCCTGAGGCCCTCTGGTTCAGAACGTGCGCCCCCCACCCTTCTTTTGACGCGTCCGAAAACAGATTCAATTCCGGGGGGAGGACGAGAAGACTCACTCCCTTCCGCAGGTTCTCGTCGACCAGCCACCACCGCAAGCCCGTCTGTTCCAGAGACCCCATTGGGATCAGAATGTCCGGGGAATCGGATCCTTGATTCCACCGGGACTTGAGCCGCCATTGAAGGGATCTCATCCTGAGGCGGCTGTTTGGAACTAGACGGGCCAGGGAGGATAGGTGGCCTAAGAGACGCAACCACGATTGGGCGGGGAGTTCTTTTTGCCTGAGGAAGGGTTCCGCCACCCTCCTCAGTCTTGCTATCCGGTCGTCTGATGGAAAGGCTTTGTGGAGATTGGTGTCTATTAGCATGCCTAGATAAACCAGTCGTTGGGACGGCTGCAGAGAGGACTTCTCGAGGTTTACCATGATCCCCAGATCATGGCAAAGATCCGGAAGCCTGTCTCGGTGCCGAAGAAGGGTCGACTCCGAGTCTGCTAGGATCAGCCAATCGTCCAGGTAACGAAGGAGACGAATGCCGTTCCTGTGCGCCCAAGATGAAATCAGGGTGAACACTCTGGTGAACACCTGAGGAGCTGTGGAGAGACCGAAACACAGCACCTTGAACTGGTAGATCTTGTTGTCTAGGCAAAATCTCAGGTACTTCCTGGAAGACGGATGGATTGGGATCTGGAAGTACGCGTCCTTTAGATCCAGTGTCCACATGAAGTCTTGTGGTCTCACCGCAAGTCTGACCGTGTCTGCTGTCTCCATGCTGAACCGGGTTTGTTTGAAAAACCTGTTCAGAGCTGAGAGATCGATGACGGGTCTCCAGCCTCCAGTAGCCTTCTCTACAAGAAAGAGTCGACTGAAGAATCCTGGGGAGCCGTCCACGACCTCCTGGAGAGCACCCTTCTCGAGCATGGTCTCGACTTCGGCCTGAAGGGCCAGCCCCTTTGCCGATCCCGTGGCATAGGAGCTCAACGACACTGGATTCGCTGTCAGGGGAGGTTGAGATGTTGTGAACGGGACGCGATAGCCTTGGCCGATCACTGAGACCGTCCAAGCATCGGCCCCGTGTTGCTGCCACCTGCGGACGCAACGCTGAAGGCATCCCCCCACAGGTGGACATGCAGGGGGACTGCCACCCCTAGGGCTTGCGGCCGCGGCCGCCACCCCTAGGAGTCTTGCCTCCCCTGGAGGACTTACCGCCCCTCTTGACCTTGGCTGGAAAGGGCTGGGGCTTAGACACCACCTTCTTAGCTGCCGGTGCCTGTTTGGGAGCCTTACGAGGCTGTTGCTGCTGTTGTGGCGGGGCTGGAGGCTTATAGGGCCGAGTTGTAAGGGCCCTATGGAGGAGGGAGTCCGTGCTGGATTTCCTCCACCTCTCAGCCATTCGCTCCATGTCTTGAGGCTCAAACAGGTTCTCCCCCAGAAGGGAAGCATGTCGGAGCCTACACACATCCACGGCGGGGACCTTCGGATGGAATCTCTCGGACACAGCATCGCGACGCTTCAACACCGAGTTGGCCCACAGGGTGGTAACCTGGTGCGCCAAAAACTCGATGGAGCGGGTGCCCGAGAGCAAGAAGGTCTTTAGGGCCTTCCTATTGGTCTCCTTAAACAAGTCCTCCGATCGCAATAGGATGCCCAGAGATCCTAGCCAAAAGTCCAGCCACGAAGTGGCCTGCATGGCACACTTAGCGACCTTCTCGTGGCTAAGGATCTCTGCCGCCGAGAACGACACCTGCCGGGCAGAGAGTTTCTCAAGGGGAACTCCCTTCGCCAGCTCCTCCACAGAGTGATGGAGAGGAAGAGCGAGGTTGTGCTCACCCAGGATCTCGAAATACCTCCTCTGCTGAAGACGAGGAGGAGGGATGAGCTTGGTCCCGGCAGTGGAACGACAGGAGGAGGCAAGAAGTGCGAGATGAGCGTTGGCCCTAGCCCTGGCACTCTTCAGCCCCCGAGACCAGGGCAGAGCCGCACTGGTCTTAGGGGCCTTCCGAACGTCAAACACTTCATCCAAAATCGTGTCTTTGCCTTCACGGGGGGCGATGACTGGATCCATAAGCCCGTTAAGTTGCCTTATCAGGCTTAGGAACTGCCAGAAGGCATGTTCGGATTCTTGCTGTTCTCCTCCCTGCGGGCTGGCAGCTAAGTCTCCTGCCCCAGGGATCTCTTCCTGGGGTGACACGTGGACATTCCCCCGGGTAGTCGTGGGTTCCTGACGAATCCTTGCAGAGGATTTAGGGACGGTCTTGGAGTCCTTGGATTCCCTCCTGGGAGGGATACAGGATCCCAACAACGAGGTTCGAGGGGCCCCTTCCTCACGAGACGATTCTCCTGCATGAAGCGAAGTCTCCCCCCCTGGTGCCGAGGGGAAGACTACCGCCCCACTGGACTCACCTGAGGACGGAAAGGCCTCGTCCACGGGAGAAGGAGAGAGCACTCGTGCAGGAGAAGGGACCTTCGCGACCGACCTCTTGGGAACCAACTTCGCCCTGGGGGAAGTCACCACGAAGTCCACTCCTCTCTTCTTCTTCAGCGTAGGAGAGACAGCCGTTGGTTTGTTACACTGGTCGGCGAGTGCTGGTTTCATAACCCTCACTAACGCCCGTGCCAGAGGACCAAACTAAGTCTGTTGCTCCAAGGACACAGAGTCCGAAATCCTCGCTAAAGGGAAAGGGATCGAACGATCCTTTGGAGTGGACACCACGGTACCTGCCTGAAAAGAAGGTGGGGAAGAATGATGTGGGGAAGAATGATGTACTAACCTCTCCTCGTCCTGCACTATCAACCTGTGTTTGGGTGGAGGTGATCCCGAGTGCCGTCTAGGAGCACGCGTTCCTGCTGCTACCACCGACTGCGGAATTCGCCGCGAACGATGGTCGCGCGGGAGCGCGGCCGAGCGATCGCGCAGGCGCGCAAGTGGATGATCGCGCGGGCGCGCAAGTGGATGATCGCGCGGGCGCGCAAGTGGATGATCGCGCGGGCGCACAGGCGAGCGGTTGCGCGGGCGAATGATCGCGCGGGCGCGCGGGAACGCAGGCGAGTAGGCGCGAGGGTGGGCAGGTGAATAAACGCGTGTCCGAGGCGACGAACGCAAGCGTTGGCGCGACGATGAGGAAACGCGCTGCCGCGTGGGTGAGGAAGACCGCTGGCGATGTAGATCCACAGGCGATCGATGATGAGCTGGTGAGCGCGGTCGCGCAGGTTGGCAATGGCGCGATGTGGCATGTCGACGCGTTGGCGAGCGATGGCGAGCAGCATGCGCAGATGAATGACCGCGCAATGGCGAGCGATGGCGAGCAGCATGCGCAGGTGAGTGATCGCGCGATGGGGAGCGATGGCGATCAGCATGCGCAGGAGGGCGATCGCGTGATGGCGAGCAGCATGCGCAGGAGGGCGATCGTGTGATGGCGAGCGATGGCGAGCAGCATGCGCAGGTGGGCGATCGCGTGATGGGGAGCGATGGTGATCAGCATGCGCAGGAGGGCGATCGTGCGATGGTGATCAGCATGCGCAGGAGGGCGATCGTGCGATGGCGAGCAGCATGCGCAGGAGGGAGGAGGGCGATCGCAGGAGGGTGATCGCGTGATGGCGAGCTAGTAGCTGGCGAACCATGTTCCTTCAGGAGCGTTGGAGAACGTTGGCTGTCGCTGTTGAATAGGCGATACTAAGATCGCCTGTGCGCGCTGGCGAGCAGGTGAACGCTGGCGAGGAGGTGATCGCTGGCAAGACGGAGATCGCTGGCAAGCAGAAGGTCGACGCATGTCATGTGAAAGGACAGGTGGCGCGGCAGGTGGTGCGGCGCGTTCACGAGCAGGAACTGGAAGATCGCTGGCGCGTTGGCGAACATGTGTTTTTGACACACGCGCAGCACGATGTTGCGTAGCCACTGGACCAGGCAGATGGTGAGCAGGGAGCTCAGCAGGAACTATAGGATGGTCAGAGACCGCAGGGCGATGGTCCTCAAATGAGCGCTGACGCTCAGAAGAGAGCTGACG
Organism: Palaemon carinicauda; assembly: GCF_036898095.1. Taxonomy (NCBI): domain Eukaryota; kingdom Metazoa; phylum Arthropoda; class Malacostraca; order Decapoda; family Palaemonidae; genus Palaemon; species Palaemon carinicauda. The sequence goes on along the minus strand of NC_090727.1, from coordinate 174,548,691 downwards.
AGCAGGAGAGCGCTGGCGAGGAGGGCGAACATCAGGAGAGAGTTGGGTGACAAGTTCTCCAGAAGGCGAAGATCTGGCAGGAGATGGTGAACGGTCTGCAGAGAGGTTCAAGGAAGACGGAGCTGTAGGTTGAGGCTAACGAGGAGAGTCCCCCTCGGAGGATGAAGACCCAAAAAGGCGCCTCTTAGTCCCCCTGTAAGGGGAAGGGAGGCCCTTGCGGCGTAGCGGACGGTGAGCCTTACGGCGGAGGCGGCCTCGGGGAAGATCGTCGGGACCATCGGTCCTCCGAAGGGGAGTCTCCGTCAAAGCACTTCCCTCAGAAGGAAGCTGAGCAGCAGCAGAGACCGAAGGACTCACTTCCCCCTTCGAAGGATGTACGGAAGGGGGAGGAGAGCCTTTAGCACCATCATCCGCAACAGCACCTGCGGCGGATTGCCCAGCCACGTCGGAGGCCTCTGTCACCACGACGTCGACAATAGACAGAGGGTCTACCTCTGTTACCGCCGGCAACTGCTTAACAGCGGCCCCCAACGAGACAAGGTCAATAAAAGCGACCCTGGAGGGCAAGCCCTTAAGCCCCAGGGACGACCAAATCTATAAAAGATCATCATTGGTTAAGGCATTATCAATAACCTCCCCCGGAGGAGAGGGGGGAACCGCCTCGCTATGGGAGGCGACGCCCTCTCCCCCCACCCAAGGTCGGGAAACAGAACAAGGGCCTGCGCTCCCACTCGGCCGACTCTCCTTAGGAGGCGGACGAGGGGGAGCTTTGGAGGAGGTTTGGGCGGCGGAAGAAGAGTCCCGAGAACCTTCCTCCTTCAAGGCTAACCCCGAAGGAGAACGGTCTCTCTTGGACTTCTTCTTACGCCGACGGCCAAACCTCTCCCACTGGGAGGCAGACCACTCCCTGCACTCACGGCACGTTCTCCTGGTCACACCGTCGGCCCCGACATTGAGGGCAGAGGGTGTGCGGATCCGTAGTTACGTCCGACATGAAAGTCCCACAAGGACAACCGGCAACTCCAGGGCATGTACGCATTGTAAAGAAATAATAATGAAGGTCAACTTCCAATCAACACACACGCTGAAAAGAAAAAGCAGAAAATTAAAGGCTGTCACAAGGACGATGAGCAGACACGTCTGATCACCGCCGAGCCAAAAGTGAAGTGAAGCAAGTCACCGGTGTGTGGAGGGGGGAGGGGTAGCAAGCTACCCTTCCCCACCCCCCGCTAACTAGCGCGGGGGTAATTAACCCTCGTTAAAACTATTGGCTCGTCATTTCAGCTGCGCTAAAAGGTAAACCCTCTGTAAATAGCGTGGTTTGTATTTCGGTTACGGAACAAATGGATATTGTTAGTTGTGGCGATAAATTCCTTGCTTCAGGAGGTTCGCGAAACAAAAACACGGCATTCGATTACAACAGCTGATTCTCTCTCTCTCTCTCTCTCTCTCTCTCTCTCTCTCTCTCTCTCTCTCTCTCTCTCTCGCGTGTTATACAATACTTATAAATAGATGAAGAAACCAAAATCGGTTTTCTTAAAGTGTCAATTAATACAAAACAAAAAAATTATACCGTGTATACATCCATTTCAATCATAGCTTAAAATACGGTATCCGATTTCGTCAGCAAACCACTATTTTTCAGGAAACACCATTCTATTCCAGAAAATTTTTACTCTTTAAATAGTCAATTGCGTTATAATAAAACAAGTACTTATGTTTTTAAATTTCGGGTGTGTTTTAAAAATCGAGTATTGTTGACTTCTTTTTATTTTACTTTTGGCTGTGATCACATCAGCTGATGTCTAGCTTCCGCTCTCACGAATACGTTAACAAAGAATTGTTTACACCATTTCTTAATTCATTCAAACCATCAACACAGTTAATATTACATAAGCACCAATGTGTTATAACCTATCATATTTATTGTTTAGTACATTTAAAACCATCTCTCTCTCTCTCTCTCTGTTACATCGAACGTAATAGCGGTAACCTAATTGTTTGATGACTTTAAAAATAGGCCTAGTACTTTCTTCTTCTTTTACCTTTTTTGCATATGGTTCCATAATTGAGGTGGGTACAAGTTGACTATAACTGAAGTTAGGAAAAGTATTTTGGATATGGAAAGGACAATTATCTTTCGTAACAGTTTAGAATTATCGTAAATTATCATTCTGTCATTAGCGGCAGTTTGCTATTCTGGATTAAACGCATAAGGAAATAAAATTTTCAAGCTTTGCTACGAATTTAGGAATTTATATGGATACGATAAGTAAAATATTTGTAATAACATAATGTTTACTAAATGTTTGAAATATCATTAGTTATCACTTTGACCATGTGTGTTTATTGCGTTCGTTCGTTTATTGTGATCGAAGATGGAGCGTAAACAAATGGAAGGTTTCCGTTTCAGGCGGCGTCATAAAGAAAAACATATAAATGGAATTTATTTCATTTATTTGGAAGTTCTAAGAAAAATTAAATAGAACATTGGTAATAACAAAATCAACATATAATCTATACTTGGTAAAATTGCTGTCGATTCAAAAACTAACCAATACACAGATGTATAAATGCGTCTGTTTCTTCGTTGTGATCAGAGATAAACGTAAACAAAACATTGGTTGTCGTTTTCTATTGTGCTTTTTAGCGTTTAGGAAACGATGATATAAAATTGCCTTTATTTTGATAATTCTGGATTTTCAATCATACAACAAAAGCTAGTCTATAGAGTGATGGTTTTGCTATTCACCAGTTGTCTTATACAATAGATATGACAAATATTAAAATTTGTCTGTATTTTGGGTTGTGTTATAATGGGAAATATATGGTGTTTACACCTATCCTGGTTGTAATTTTAAACATTTTTCAAGTTATTAGAACTTTAAAGTATATTAAATGTTTGATTTATTTAGAAGAACAATTTGATATTATAAAGAAATACAGTATAGTACAAAGAAAGTATTGGAAATGGGTAGTACTGTAAACACATTTGAATAGGCAAATTGCTGGTTGCAATGGAATTATTTCTGTTAGTTGTGTGTTTCGAAATATGCAATTTTCCATTTATACGAGGTCATTAATCGACCAAATTCTCGCATAATTCGGGACCATAGTGTATTCAGACATCCTAGTCGCAACTTGTTGCGAAAATCCTCTCTGAGAGACAAGATGCTGGAGAGTCTCCAGGCCTGAAGTCGTGGCAAAGCTATGGCTTTGTGGAATATGATGGCATGTGGTTGTTTGAGTAGATTGTGTCGTGGAGGGAGTTCTCTTGGGGGCTCCGTTAGGAGCTGCTGAAGGTCCGGAAACCATTCTGAGTGATGCCATAGTGGAGCTATGAGGGTCATTGAAAGATTGACCAATGTTCTGGTCTTGTTGAGTACCCTCCTCATCAGACAGAACGGGGGAAAGGCGTAAATGTTGATGTTGTCCCACCGTTGTTGGAAAGCATCTTGCCAGAGAGCCTTGGGGTCTGGGACTGGGGAACAATAGAGCGGGAGCCTGAAGTTCAGGGCCGTTGCGAAGAGGTCCACAGTCGGAGAACCCCACAAAGTCAGGACTTTGTTGGCTACTAGATGATCCAAAGACCACTCGGTACTCACTATCTGAGATGCTCTGCTCAGGTTGTCGGCGAGTACATTCCATTTGCCCGGAATGAAGCATGCCAATAGTGGTATCGAGTGGATTTCGGCCTATCTCAGTATCTCTACTGCAAGATGGGATAGCGACTGCGAAAAAGTACCTCCTTGTTTGTTGATGTAAGCCACTACTGTAGTGTTGTTGCTCATCACCACCACTGAGTGCACCGCCAGGAACTGTTGGAACTGTTGAAGGGCCAGAAAGACGGCTTTCATCTCTAGGAGATTTATGTGGAGGTACTTTTCTGACTCTGACCAGAGGCCTGAGGTCGTGTGGAGCAGCATGTGGGCCTCCCACCCTGTTTTTCCAGCGTCTGAAAACAGCATCAAATCTGGGGGGAGGACGAGAAGGTCCACTCCCTTTCGTAGATTCTCGTCTGTCACCCACCACTGGAGGTCTGTCAGTTCCTCTGATCCCATGGGGATCTGGATGTCCGGGGAATCGGGAGTTTGATTCCACCGGGACTTGAGTTGCCACTGGAGGGATCTCATCCTGAGGTGACCATTGAGAACTAGACGGGCCAGCGATGAAAGGTGACCGAGGAGACGTAACCACGTTTAGGCTGGAAGTTCTTCTCGTCTGAGAAAGGGTCTTGCGACCTTTCTCAACCTTGTTATTCTGTCATCTGATGGGAAGGCTTTGTGGAGATTGGTGTCTATGATCATGACTAGGTATACCAGTCTCTGTGTAGGAAGCAGAGAAGACTTCTCAAGATTTACCATGATCCCCAAATCCTGGCAAAGTCTCAGAAGTTTGTCTCAGTGTTGAAGAGTTGACACCGAGTCTGCTAGGATTAGCCAGTCGTCCAGATAACGGAGGAGACGGATGCCAATCCTGTGTGCCCAAGATGACACTCGGGCAAACACTCTTGTGAAAACTTGGGGTGCTGTGGAAAGACCCAAGCACAGCACCTTGAACTGGTACTTTCTGTTGTCTAGGCTGAATCTTAAGTACTTCCTTGAAGACAGATGGACTGGGATATGGAAGTAATTGTCCTTTAGGTCCAGTGTAAACATGAAATCCTGAGGTCTTACTGCTATCTGATCATGTCTGCCGTCTCCATGCTGAACGGAGTTTGTTTGACAAACTTGTTCAGGGCTGAGAAGTCGATGACTGGTCTAAAGCCTCCAGATGCCTTTCTTACAAGAAAGAGTTGACTGAAGGACGAGGGAGAGAGAAAAGGGAGGAGAGAGACTTGATGACAACACGTTCGGTACGCTACACTTTTGTAACACTGTAACGTAGCTTAAACTTTAAATTTAACTTAAATGAAATTAGCTGCCATTTCACAGATGATTGTCTCAGTCACGCTATCTACCGCCAACTGTTTCTCCTTTATCCATATTAAAAGAAGCCTATCCATCTTGTCATGAATATCACTGCGCAGCTTGGAAAGGATGGTTAGTGCTTTGGAAGGCTTGGTGCTCTTTATAGCATCCTTCTGCTTGAGGATGGTGTATATTGTTGATGTATATACTCCTCTCATATTGGCGAGCCAGCTCAGTCACTCGTAGACCACTCTCATGTTTTTCGATTATTTCATGCTTTATCTCGATTGTCATCATACACTTTTTCTTTTCACTAACCTTGTTTGCACTCGCTTGCTTTGGACCCATAGCTTATTCACTTAATTCTGTACTGATTAACGCTAAAAAAACGTAAAAAATACAAACACTACGGCCGATGCTCGGAGATAACTTTATGCGACGGAGATCCAACGGGAAAGAGCGAGCGATGCTGTCCTTGTGAGCAGCCTCTCGCACACTCAGCCACCTAGCGGCCGCATAAGGATCCGTCATGTATCCTCATATCTCGGGGCAAAAATTTGCTTGAAACTTTCCTCGTATCTCAAATTTCTCGTATGATGGGACACTGGTATGTCGGGGTATTACAGTAATACACAATCAAAATAAAATTATTGAGAACAGTAACATAAAAGAAAAAAAAGAAAAAAAAAAGAAAGAGAAATGTGACAGAACAGCATGCCCGAGTGTACCCTCAACCAAGAGAACTCTAATCCAAGACAGTGGAAGGCCATGGTACAGAGACTATGGCACTACCCAAAACTAGAGAATAATGGTTTGACTTTGGAATGTCCTTCTCCTACATGAGCTGCTTACCATGGCTAAAGAGTCTCTTTTACCCATACCAGGAGGAGAGCAGCCACTGAACAATTACTTTGCAGTAGTTAACCCCTTGAGGAAAGAAGAATTGTTTGGTAATCTCAGTGTTGTTATGTATACGAGGACAGAGGGAAATGAGGAAAGAATAGGCCAGACTATTCGGTGTGTATAGGCAAAGACAAAATGAGCTAAACCCAGACAGAGGGAGCCATTGCAGTACTTTCTGACCAGTTCAAAGGAACCAATGACTTTAGCAGTAGTATCTCAAAGCTAGTGCTTTGGCCAACTTTCTACCCTAAAGTGAATGATGGGCAACACTGTCTCACCAAAGGAGAGAGAAATAGTAGGAGGTCACGTATATGTAACTCCTACTGATCGGTCTTGAAGGATTAATCGTCCAAAACGAGGAAAAAGAAGGGTGGAGCTCTTTTTCTTCCAACAGAGTGTGCTCTAGAACCAATGAATGCGTGGATATGCTGTCAGCGCTGAGATGAAGGAATAACTTGAAGCTCTCCTTCTACTAATGATGTGGAATATAAAACAATATTCCATTTCCTCAGTTACGATGTCATTGTCATCACTAATTCACATTTGTGAGAGAATGATGAATGGCAACAGGAACAAAAAATGACAAATTCGGAGATAATTTGTATTTTTCCTAACCATACAAACCTTAGCTATTTACATAGGGTTTACTTTCGGCGTAGCTGAAAGGACGAGCCATTGGAATTTAACGAGGGTGTATTACCCCCGCGCTAGTTAGCAGGGGGGTAGGGGAGTGGTAACTAGCTTCCCCTCCCCCCTCACACACCGGTGAACTGCTTCACTTCACTTAGAGGTAGGACTTGTCTTGGGGGACAGGGCTGGCGGGCAAATATGTGTAAATAGCTAAGGTTTGTATGGTTAAGAAAAATACAAATTATCTCCAAATTTGTCATTTGTTCCGTAACCGAAATACAAACCACGCTATTTACATAGGGTGACTTACCCTTAGGAAGGGTGGAAAGTCCCCAGCCTTACTGGCTTTGGCTTACCCGGGGACTCAGAATCCAAGTGAGCAGCACTCGAGAAAAAGAGTCCCTGCACCTTGCAAATTCTTGCTACGCAAGAAACGTGCGGCCTACATAAGCTTGTGCGTGGAGGGAAGAAGTGTGACTTGTCCTAGGAAGTCGACCTGAAGTCCTTTAGCTGGAATTCTAGGCTAGGACTCTCCCAATACCACCTCGTCAGGGTATGGGGGACGCGACAGTATTAACTCAATACTAGGAACACAAGGAAGCATGGTTTACCTGCAGAGGTTTGAGGTCAGCTATGCAGAGAACCCAGGATGCTGCTTTCCCCAAGAGAGGGGAGGATGAAGAAAGAAGTAAGGGCCAGACATACTTCTTTCATTCATGCAGTCTAAAACCGGATAACAATGCCCTCAACCTTCTGCTACCTGTCCAATAAGGAGCCTGAGGTTAAACCAGCTATTGTGTAGCCACCACAGGGCCGATAGACGTATCGAGGCTCCAGTGGGTCACGTCCTGCAGGTAGTGGGCTGTGAAGGTCGTTAGACGCTTCCAGAATCCAGCTTGTAGCACCTGCGTCACAGAGTAGTTTCTCTTGAAGGCCAAGGACGTTGCGATGTCTCTGATATCGTGTGCCCTAAGGCGACGTGACGGAGGAGGATCTGGATTCAGGGCGTGATGGATGACCCTTTGAGTCCAGGCTGAAAAGGCATTCTTGATGACCCTCCTCTCCGTCCTCCCTGTGCTCCCAAACAGGGCTTGCACGCGAGGACGAACTGCAGCTGTTCTTTAAGATAACCCTTCCGACTCCTTACTGGGCCTAGTAGGAGAAGGTATGGGTCATCTGTTACAGAATGGAGACTCGAAATCCTGAAGGAGTCGACTGAAGGTCCGGGACTCCCAGATTTTGAGTCTAGTAACCAACTCAGGGACGAACCTGAACGTTACCTCCACCTATCCTCTTGAGTGGGCGACGGCGTACGAGAGACCATGACGTTAGCTGACACACTTGGCCGAGGCCAGAGCGAGCAGAAGCACCGTCTTCCAAGACCGGTGACGATCAGAAGCCTGGTGTAATGGTTCGCAAGGAGATCTCTTAAGAGCCCTAAGAGCCCGAACTATGTTCCAGGAGAAGGTCTCACTTCCGACTGGGGCAGGTAAGTTCGTAGTTACATATGGGCGAAGAAAGATCCAGTGAGGAGGAAATGTCTATTCCTTTCAGCCTGAAGGCCAGGCTAAAGGCTGAGCGATAGGCTTCCTCCGCCGAGAGCGACAGGAGCATCTCCTCCCGCTGATAGACAATGACTCCGCTATTGCTGGAATAGTGGCATCAAGGGGAGAGGTACCTCTCCCACAACACCAACCACAGAAGATTCTCCACTTCGCCTGGTAGACCCCTGCGGATGACTTTCACAGGTGTCGAGACATCCACTCCGCAACTTGTTGCGGAACGCCTCTCTCTGTGAGGGGATGCTGGATGGTCTCCAGGCGTGAAGCCGAAGCGATGCTACGGCTTGTGGTAGATGTCGCAGTGTGGTTGTTTGAGTAGCTCGTGTCGTGAGGGAAGCTCTCTCAGGAGTTCCGTCAGGAGATGCAGAAGTTCCGGGAAACACTCTGCATGATGCATGATGCCGCAGCGGAGCTATCAGAGTCATCGACAGGTTGACCGATAGTCTGTTCTTGTTGAGCCCCCTTCTCAACAGACAGAACGGTGGGAAGATGTAGATGTCGATGTTGTCCCACCGTGTAGAAAGGCATCTTGCCAGAGTGCCTTGGGGTCTGGGACTGGGAGTAGTACAGCGGCAGCTTGAAATTCAAGGCTGTCGCAAACAGGTCCACAAGGTCAGGACCTGTTGGCTACCAAGGGGGGGCCTAAGACCATTCGGTACTCTCTATCTGTGAAGTCCTGCTCAGACTGTCGGAGAGCACATTCCTTGTCCAGAATGAAACGACCCAAAAGGGTATGAGTGAACTTCGGTTCATCTCAGCATCTCCACTGTAAGATGAGAAAGTTGATATGAAAAGGTACCTCCCTGCTTGCTGAAACAAAAGGCACTACTGTGGAGTTGTCGTCCACGGAGTGACTCGCCAGGGTCTGTTGGAAGTGTTGAGGGGCCAGACTAAGGCCTTCATTCCTAGCAGATTGATGTGGAGGCAACCTTCTGGTTCTGACCATAGGCTTGATTCAGAACGTGGACACCCCCCTTGTTCTGACGAGTCCGAGAACAGCATCAAATAAGGGGAAAGGGCGAGAAGATCCATTCCCCTGCAAAGGTTTCCATAGGTCAGCTATCACTGCAGGTCCATTCGTTCCGCAGGTCCCAAAGGGACCAGAATGTCCGGGAATTGTTTTCTTGATTCCACCGGGACTTGGGCCGCCGACGCAGGGATCTCATCCTGAGGCGGCCGTTGGAACTAGATTGGCCAAGGAGGAAAGGTGACCTAGGAGGCGTAACCAAGATTGGGCTGGAAGCTCTCCTCGTCTGAGGAAAGGTTCTGCGATTCTCCTCAGCCTTACTATCCTGCCATCTGATGGGAAGGCTTGGAGATTGGAGTCTAATATCATGCCTAGATATCCCAGTTGTTGAGATGGGAGCAGAGAAGACTTCCCGAGAATTACCATGATCCCTAGACCTTGGCAAAGTCCCAGAAGCTTGTCTCGGTGTTGAGGAAGGGTAAATTCCGAGACTGCCTGGGATAGCCAGTCATCCAGAAAGCGAAGGAGACGGATGCCGCTCCTGTGTGGCCATGAAGATAACAGGGTGAACATTCTGGAGGACACCTGCGGTGCTGCGGGGAGATCGAAACACCGTACCTTGAACTGGTATATCTGTTGTCTAGGCTGAATTTCAAGTACTTCCTGGAAGATGGATGGATTGGGATCTGGAAGTACCCGTCCTTCAATTCCAGTGTGCACATAAAGAGTTGTGGTCACACTACAAGCCTGATTGGCTCTGCTGTTCCACGCTGAACGAAGTTTGTTTGACAAACTTGATCAGGGCTGAGAGGTCGAGACAGGTCTCCAGACTTTGGACGCTTTCTTACAAGAAAAAGTTGACTGAAGAAGCCGTGGGGGGGAGCCGTCGATGACCTTTCGGAGAGCCTCCTCTAGAGCATGATCTCGATTCCTGCCCGAAGGGCTAGCCCCTTTGCTGATCCCATGGCATAGGAGCTCGGCGACACTGGATTTGCTGTCAGCGGAGGTAGAGATGTAAAGAACGCGACGCGATATCCTTGGCTGATCACGGAGATCATGCAGGAATCGGCCCCGAGCTGCTGCCACCTGAGCGCGCAACCTTGGGCATCCCCCCACCGGGGACCCTGCAGGGGGGTTGCCAATCCTAGCGTTTGCGGCCTCGGCCGCTCCCTCAGGATTATTGCCTCCCCAGAAGGACTTCCCGCCCTTCTTGCCTCTGACAGGAGGGGGCTGCTGTTTAGACACCTTGTCTTAGCTGCCGGGGCTGGTTCCGATGTCCTAGGCTGACAAGGCTGTTGTTGTTGAGGCGCTGGAGGTTTGTAGGGTCTGGATGCAAGCGCCTATGGAGGAGCGAACCGTGATTCGCTTTCTCCATCTCTCAGCTGTCCGTTCCCTGTCCTTGGGCTCAAAACAAGGTCTTTCCAAGAGTGGAAGAGTGTCTGAGCTTGCCGACAGCCATGGTTGGGACTTCCGAGAGGAACCTTTCGGTCACTGCATCTAAATGCTTCAACATCGAGTTTGCCCACAAGTTCGAAACTTGGTGAGCCGGGAAACGAGGTGCTCGTGCCCGAGAGGAGGAAAGTTTCCATGACCTTCCTGGAGCTCTCCTTGGACAAATTCTCGGATCGCGACAGGATGCCCAGAGATCCAAGCCAGACAACCAGCCACAAAGTGACCTGCATGGCACAATTTGCGGCTTTCTTTAGGCTTAAGATCTCCGAAGAAGAGAATGTCACCAGCCGGGCGGAGAACTTTTCGAGAGAACTCCCTGGGGAGACCCTTCCACGGAATGGTGGAGAGGAGGGGCTAAAACCAGGTTCCCCCATGATCTCGAAGTACCTCCTCTGCTGACGGCTGATAGACGCAGTGTCAGCGACTCCCGCTAGGGGAAAGGGAATCGAACGATCCTGAGGAGTAGAGATGATGGAGCCTGCCCGAAAGGAAGGAGAAGAATGTTGCCCAGACCTCTCTGAAGATCCTTCCTGCTCTTGTATGTGCCATGCTCTGCGTTTACGGGTAGAAGATCGTGAACTGGAGGTACGCGCCCCAGAAGACTCGCCAGGTTGCCCGTGTAGCAATAACCCGATGGGAATAGCGGTCGAAATCCCCCTGGCGCTATGGCAAATCGTTGGTTAGCGCGCGGGTGTGCAGGCGCGTGGGTGCGAGGGCGCGCAGGCGAAAGTGCGCGTGGGCGCGCAGGTGAGGGCGAGCGCTGGAGGTCGGGACACCGATGGCGTGTAGGCGAGCGATGGCGCGTTGGCGAGGGATGGCGCGTTGGCGAGCGATGGCTCGCTGGCGGGAATCGCGCGATGGAAAATCGCTGGTTAGCGCGCGGGCAAACACAGGTTCGCGTGTGCGCGGGCGCGCGGACGTAAGGGCGAGCGCAGGCGGCCAGGAGACCGATGGCGCGTCCTGGCGAGCAATGGCTCATAGGCGGGCGAAGGTGCATTGGCAAGCGATGGCGCGTTGGCGACCGATGGCGAGTGGCCAAGCGATGGCGCGTTTGGCAAGAGATGGTGCGTTGGCAAGCGGTGGCGCGTTGGCGAGCGGTGGCGCGTATCGACCGCTCGCGTTCAGGAGAGTTAACGCGTGGGCGCGTAGGAAACCTACGACGATTGAAGCGTTGGCGTTGAAAACACTTGCGCTCAGGCGACGAATCGCGCGGGCGCGTAGGAGATCGCTGGTACGTAAGGAGAGCCCAGGGATGCCTGTGAGTGCCTGTGTGCTAACTTAGGTATCTCCTGGGCGGCGCGGTGAAGTGGAGGCGCTGCGAGTCCAGAAGAACCTGTGCGCTAGCGAAGGAACTTGTTGAACTGCGTGACGAGGCAGGAACCAGGAGATCGTAGGAACGTAGTTGTGTAGCCAGGAAAAATGCGCGGCCAGACGTATGAGAGATCGTCGGCGAGGAGGCGAAGGAATAACTCCTTGCCTGCGCCCAGATCCGAAGATCATGGGCGCGTGGGTGAACGATGGCGCGTATGCGCATATCAGGAAGGGGGCGCAGATGCGCGCTGGCGAGCAGGTGCACGTGGAGTTCAGTGAAGAACAACCTCCCTGCTTGCGCCCAGATCCGGAGATCGTGGGCGCGCGGGCGAACGTTGGCGGACAATGCGCACATCAGGAAAGGGTGATCAGATGTGCGCTGGCAAGCAGGCGATCATGGGCGTTCAGGGGACCGTAGGCGCGCATGGCGCATAGCCGCACAGAAGGTCTCAGAAGAGTTGATTCAGCAGAAGTCTGGTCCACAGCAGGAGACTTGCGCTCAGATCCGGAGATCGTGGGCGCGAGGGCGAACGTTGGCGCGCATTGCGCACATCAGGAACATTTGCGAACTACTGCGCGCGAGAACGAGGTTGCACAGGTAAAAAAACCTGGCACCAAAGGGCTTACTCACATGTGAGATAAGCCCTTAGCCCCGAAGAGACCGGTGCCCGTTTGGAAAACGGGGTGGAGGCGCCCACAGCGCTACTGCGTCCAGGAACGGAGAAGGAAGACAAGAAGATCTGGCTGGTGTCGAAGATTGCGAAAGAACTGCTGACTGGTCTAGAGAAGCAGCAGCAACTCTCTGTTCTCGTCGAGGAGGATCCTCTGCGGCTGAAGATGAGGACGACCACGGACAGGAGCATCATCATCAGTTCTCCGAAGAGGAGTCTCTGTTAGTGAACTCCCCCTCACTCGCAGGAGAGACCGTTGGACTCAGCTGCCCCCTCGAAGATGTTCGGAGGGGAGAACTGAGCCTTCAGCAACAACAGCAGGGGAGTCCTCCGAAGAGGAGTCTCTATGAGTGTCCTCTCTCGCGAACGAGAGATGAACAATTCGTAGAAGAGACAGGAAGAACTGATGAAGGCGCCCCTTAGGGCCGTTGGATCAGCGAGCTGACCATAAAGAGCAACCCTCCAAAGAGGAGCTCCTGCAGTTTCTCAGCCCCTTGAGCGTAGCTGCAAGTGCGACCGCTCAGCACCAAGAGCATAAACGCACGAACACCATGGTCCGGCCTTGCAACCGCTCAGCCCCTTGAGCATGGTTACAAAAGCGGTAGCTCAGCACCAAGAGCATAACCGCCCGAGGACCAGAAAAAAATTAAGGTAGGAGAAGAAACCCCCCTGAAGGGGAAAAAACTCATACCTGGGAAGGGAACCTCCCTCGGAAGGGAAGTACCCACCCAAGGAGGCGAACCTCCTGAGCGTTCTATATGAACTAAGGAGCTGACAGTTGTCACGGGAGAACTTCTAGGAGAAGGGACACGCCCATGACGAAGTCGTAGAGGAGGCGGCAACGGCAGACTCTCCAGGCCCCAACAGGACAGCTCTGCTTCGTAGGCACATTAGGCAAACGAAAAACTAGATAGTTAACTGTGAAAATAAAACAATTAGTTAACATTAATTCCCCCGGGGGAACTCCGAAGAGGAACCCCTGCGGGAAAAGAATATAAGAATTACACAGAGGAATGCGCCCTCCTCCCCCACCGACACTCATGGGAAGGGGGGGAGGAAGGCGGAGAACTGTAACAAAACAGAATTATAACAATTATAAATATGTAATTCAACTAAGAATGTTACTAATAATAAGAACGAATGAAGCCCGAAGGGAAGCGTTCTACACAGAGGCTGAAAAGTTAACAAATACAATTAGCCTAGATTTAAATAAAAAATAATTGAGACAAAATAAACGGAAGCAATTCAACCAGCAACGGGAAGGAAGCTACCGTAATACGTAGTAGTAATAAAAGGGTGAACGAACTCAAGGAGAGAGAGAGAGACCGTAGTTAAACACAACTCCCAAGTTCCCCAAGCTGATACACCAAGTTCTCCGTAGGGAAGGAGGAACAGCGGAGAAACATATTAGTAAGTACAGTAAAGCCCAGCGATGACGATTCCCCACGGCGCCCGCCGAAGGGAGACCGAAGGACCAAGGGAGAGATCGCGACCCATGAAAAGTCACCGTAGTGGCCTGAGACCACACGGAGAAGTTGTCATACAATGAGTGGACTTCCTACACACACACACACACACACAGCACAAACACTGAAAAGGAAACTTACTGTATTTCTATACTCAAATATATACATAAACATGTTATTTTCATTAGTAAAATAAATTTTTGAATATACTTACCCGATAATCATGTAGCTGTCAACTCCGTTGCCCGACAGAATTCTACGGAAGGGATACGCCAGCGATCGCTATACAAGAGGGGGGTGTACTCACAAGCGCCACCTGTGGCCAGGTACTGCAGTACTTCTTGTTGACACCACCTCAATTTTTCCTCGGTCCACTGGTTCTATGGGGAGGAAGGGTGGGTCAATTAAATCATGATTATCGGGTAAGTATATTCAAAAATTTATTTTACTAATGAAAATAACATTTTTCAATATTAATCTTACCCGATAATCATGTAGCTGATTCACACCCAGGGAGGTGGGTGAAAACCAGTGTACATGTATATCAAGAAGCTAAGTATCCCGTATTTCATATTATCAGTTATTCAAAATAACAATGAAATTATAAGTACCTGGTAAGGAAGTCGACTTGAGCCATTACTCTGCCTTAACCCTGGATAGGTACGGTCCTCGGACACCCCTTTAAGGGTATACTCGGACGCGAACGACCCCGACGCCAAAAAAAATTCTTGAAAAATCAGTTTTTGCAGTAACCTCCTTTTTTCTTTTGCCAAAAAAAACTTCAATGAATGCTTAAAACAACTGTAAAGATAAATACTACTCATCTGCAGAAAAACTATTTATTATAAATATTTTAAAAAATTAAGTAGAAAAAAAAAAAGACCTGACATAAAAATTCATAAAAAAAAAGTTTATACATATATACACAAATCCTTTTAGGAATTGATTCTTGAATGTTTAGGACACATCTTGATGTATTTTGGATGAAGTCAGACCCATGGAGGTGAAGATCTGAAATGAGAAAAAAAGGGTAACTTTTTTTGGCCAAAAAAAATTGTCCAAATTTCATGAATTTTTTTGGGTACCCAAATGAAATAGGAAGTGGCTAATTTTTTTAGGGAATAAACATATGTTATCCTAAAATAGAAATATGTAAAAAAATCTTCATTATTTTGTAAATTACATTTATATCAGGGGCCATATCTAAAGGTAATTTTTTGAGTACTTGGAAATTTCGTAAAAAAATACATATATTTAATATATAATATGATATTTATGCAGGTAAAAATATACCAAAATATCACAAATTCTATAGGGAACAAGAATATATATAGATAGGGCAGCTTACGCTTCGGATATGTCCACAAAATGGCCGCCAACCACACTGACTCAGACTCCCTAATCTGCCACTTGAAATGTAGGAAGGGTATGTCAATTTCAAGGTGTTATTTACTAATCTAATTATTATTGGATATGCATAAAAATTGTATGGTGGGTTGCTGGATAATTGTCGATTATTTTACGACTATAAAATTAAAATTCTGACCCAAAAAAGTTTTTTTGAAGGGAAATAAAATCGAAAAAAAAAATGTAAAACAATATTTTAGCTAAAAAAATTTGATGATATTCAATCAAAAAAAAAGTAAACAAAATTTTCCGACAAATAAACATCTAGAGGAATCATTACTCTGTGATAGTTCCTTAGTACGTAGTAATTTTGAAAGAATTGGGAAAAAACGAAAAAATGGCAATCACCGGAAAATCGAACACATACCTATATATACGCCATATCTGGCTAAAAAAAAGATAGGCATGGGTAGCCAGATCATCTAGAAACACTTTCCAACACTATAAAAATATAAGTTTTGCGACACTACTTGCCAATTCCTTACGGTAACATGACTAAGCAAAAAAAAAATGCAAAACAAATAAAAAGGGGCACTCGTGGAAAAATGGCCATTCTAATATACGGCATTTCAGAAAAAAAAAAATTTCAGCCACGTGCTAGGCAAACCATCAAGGCATATTTTCCGACAAATAAACATATAAATGAAATATTACTCTGTGATAGTTCCTTAGTACGTAGTAATTTTGAAAGAAATGGGAAAAAACGAAAAAATGGCAATCACAGGAAAATCGAACACATACTTATATATACGCCATATCTGGCTAAAAAAAAAATAGGCATGGGTAGCCAGATCATCTAGAAACACTTTCCAACACTATAAAAATATAAGTTTTGCGACACTACTTGCCAATTCCTTACGGTAACATGACTAAGCAAAAAAATGCAAAACAAATAAAAAGGGGCACTCGCGGAAAAATGCCCAACATTCTAATATACGGCATCTCAGAAAAAAAAAATTTCAGCCACGTGCTAGGCAAACCATCAAGGCATATTTTCCGACAAATAAACATATAAATGAAATATTACTCTGTGATAGTTCCTTAGTACGTAGTAATTTTGAAAGAAATGGGAAAAAACGAAAAAATGGCAATCACAGGAAAATCGAACACATACTTATATATACGCCATATCTGGCTAAAAAAAAAATAGGCATGGGTAGCCAGATCATCTAGAAACACTTTCCAACACTATAAAAATATAAGTTTTGCGACACTACTTGCCAATTCCTTACGGTAACATGACTAAGCAAAAAAATGCAAAACAAATAAAAAGGGGCACTCGCGGAAAAATGCCCAACATTCTAATATACGGCATCTCAGATAAAAAAAAAAGACATGCACGTGTTAGCCCAACCATCAAGGCACACTTTCTAACACATAAACATGAAAAAAAAATCAATAATATACGGCAATTCCTTACTACGTAGTAAATTTTTACAAATATTGAAAAAAAAACAGAAATTGGCAACCGCAGTTAAATACCCAATATACCAATAACTACGTCGTATCTGACAAAAACAAAATCACGCATGGGTAGCCAGATCATCTAGACACATTTTCCAACATTAAAAAAGCAAAAGTTTTACGACACTATTTCGCAATATCTTACGGAAAAATGACTTGGCAAAAAAATAAAAAAAAATAAAAAAGGGACACTCGCGGTAAAATGCCCGACATTCTAATATACGACATCTCAGATAAAAAAAAAGACATGCACGTGTTAGCCCAACCATCAAGGCACACTTTCTAACACATAAACATGAAAAAAAAAATGAATAATATACGGCAATTCCTTACTACGTAGTAATTTTTACAAATATTGAAAAAAAACAGAAATTGGTAACCGCAGTTAAATACCCAATATACCAATAACTACGTCGTATCTGACAAAAACAAAGTCATGCATGAGTAGCCAGATCATCTAGACACACTTTCCAACACTAAACAAGCAAAAGTTTTACGACACTATTTGGCAATATCTTACGGAAAAATGACTTGGCAAAAAAATGAAAAAAAATGAAAAAGGGGCACTCACGGTAAAATGGTCCTCGTGGTGATGAACGACATTTTAACTAAAAAAAAAAACATGCACATGGTAGCCAAATAATCCACCAAGACTTTCCACAACTGATAACCTATACAAGTTGCACCATTCTACGACAATTTCATAATACGTAATAACTTTGATAATTATGCAAACTACCTCAGAAGGGTAAACTCGGACGCGAACGACCCCGACGCGTCTCAGAAATCGGGGAAGGAGTACAGCTACAGCAATGCACATCTGGACACTACTAGAGCGTGTAGGGGAGACACCTCCTGCAGGTCGATCACCCACAAATTCAGTCACAGGGGTGAGTCACGTGAGAAAAACCTGTTTTTTTTTGACGCTCGGGGTCGCAAACGACCCACCGTACCTATCCAGGGTTAAATAAGTTCGTCTTCCTTACTGAGCGCAGCGTTCCTCTTAGGAGGCTGAACAACTCTAAGGTGCTGAAGTATCAAGGGCTGCAACCCATACTAAAGGACCTCATCACAACCTTTAACCTCGGCGCTTCTCAAGAAAGAATTGACCACCCGCCAAATCAACAAGGATGTGGAAGGCTTCTTAGCCGACCGTACAACCCATAAAAAGTATTCAAGAGAAAGGTTAAAAGGTTATGGGATTATGGGAATGTAGTGGCTGAGCCCCCGCCTACTACTGCATTCGTTGCTACGAATGGTCCCAGGGTGTAGCAGTACTCGTAAAGAGACTGGACATCTTTGAGATAGAATGATGCGAACACTGACTTGCTTCTCCAATAGGTTGCATCCATAACACTCTGCAGAGAACGGTTCTGTTTGAAGGCCACTGAAGTAGCCACAGCTCTCACTTCATGTGTCCTTACCTTCAGCAAAGCAAGGTCTTCTTCCTTCAGATGAGAATGTGCTTCCCTAATCAGAAGCCTGAATAGTAAGAAACTGAGTTCTTAGACCATGGAAAAGAAGGCTTCTTGATAGCACACCATAAGGCTTCTGATTGTCCTCGTAAAGGTTAAGACCTTTTTAGATAGTACCTAAGAGCTCTAACTGGGCAAAGTACTCTCTCCAGTTCATTCCCCACCAAGTTGGACAGGCTTGGGATCTCGAACGACTTAGGCCAAGGACGTGAAGGAAGCTCGTTTAGCAAAAACCGAGCTGCAAGGAACATGTAGCCGTTTCAGATGTGAAAACTATGATCCTGCTGAAGGCGTGGATCTCACTTACTCTTTTAGCTGTTGTCAAGCACACGAGGAAAAGAGTTTTTAATGTGAGGTCCTAAAAAGAGGCTGATTGGAGAGGTTCAAATCTTGATGACATAAGGAACCTTAGGACCACGTCTAGATTCCAGCCTGGAGTGGACAACCGACGTTCCTTTGAGGTCTCAAAAGACCTAGGGAGGTCCTGTAGATCTTTGTTGGTGGAAAGATCCAAGCCTATGTGGCGGAAAACCGCTGCCAACATACTTCTGTAACCCTTGATCGTAGGAGCTGAAAGGGATCTTACTTTCCTTAGATGTAACAGGAAGTCAGCAATCTGGGTTACAGTGGTACTGGTTGAGGAAACTGCATTGGTCTTGTACCAGCTTCGGAAGACTTCCCCTTGAGACTGATAGACTCTGAGAGTGGATGTTCTCCTTGCTCTGGCAATCGCTCTGGCTGCCTCCTTCGAAAAGCCCCTAGCTCTTGAGAGTCTTTCGAAAGTCTGAAGGCAGTCAGACGAAGAGCGTGGAGGTTTGGGTGTACCTTCTTTACGTGAGGTTGACGTAGAAGGTTCACTCCTAGAGGAAGAGTCCTGGGAATGTCGACCAGCCATTGCAGTACCTCTATGAACCATTCTCTCGCGGGCCAGAGCGGAGCCAACCAACGTCAGCCGTGTCCCTTTGCGAGAGGAGAACTTCTGAAGTACCCTGTTGACAATCTTGAACGGCGGGAATGCATACAGGTCGAGATGGGACCAATCCAGCAGAAAAGCATCCACGTGAACTGCTGCTGGGTCTGGAATCGGAGAACAATACAACAGGAGTCTCTAGGTTATCGAGGTAGCGAACAGATCTATGGTTGGCTGACCCCACAGGGCCCAAAGTCTGCTGCAAACATTCTTGTGAAGGGTCCACTCTGTGGGGATGACCTGACCCTTCCGGCTGAGGCGATCTGCCATGACATTCATACCGCCCTGAATGAACCTCGTTACCAGCGTGAGCTTTCGATCTTTTGACCAGATGAGGAGGTCCCTTGCGATCTAGAACAACTTCCACGAAAGAGTCCCTCCCTGCTTGGAGATGTAAGCCAGGGCTGTGGTGTTGTCAGAGTCCACCTCCACCACCTTGTTAAGCTGGAGGGACTTGAAGTTTATCAAGGCCAGAAGAACCGCCAACAACTCCTTGCAATTGATGTGAAGTGTCCTTTGCTCCTGATTCCATGTTCCCGAGCATTCCTGTCCGTCCAAAGTCGCACCCCAGCCCGTGTCTGATGCGTCCGAGAGGAGACGGCGGTCGGGTTTCTGAACAGCCAAAGGTAGACTTCCTTGAGAAGAAAGCTGTTCTTACACCACGCGAGAGTAGACCTCCTCTCTTCGGAAACAGGAACTGAGACCGTCTCTAGCGTCATGTCCTTTATCCAGTGAGCAGCTAGATGATACTGAAGGGGGCGGAGGTGGAGTCTCCCTAACACGATGAACAGGGCCAGCGATGAAAGTGTCCCTGTTAGACTCATCCACTACCTGACTGAGCATCGGTTCCTTCTCAGCATGCTCTGGATGCATTCTAGGGCTTGGAAGATCCTTGGGGCCGACGGAAAAGCCCGAAAAGCTCGACTCTGAAGATCCATACCCAGGTAGACAATGGTCTGGGATGGGACGAGCTGGGACTCCTCAAAATTGACCAGGAGGCCCAGTTCCTTGGTCAGATCCATAGTCCATCTGAGAATCTCCAGACAGCGACGACTTGTGGGAGCTCTTAAAAGCCAGTAGTCTGACGGAGCCGGACACAAGATCATGGTACTGCTGCACAGTCTGTGAACTGTCAACCATGGGGAAGCGAGGAAGTACAGTGACAACCCGAAGCTGTCTAGACTGTCTGGGTCGTACAGACAACTCCTTATCGGGTTGCTGAGGTTGCCGCACTGCGTCACAACAAGTCACTTCTGCTGGTTGTTGAACGTCTTCCCAGTGACACACTGACTCCGTAAACAAAAAATCCTCTAACAAGGACTAAGCTTGGACTGCATGTCTTGCAACACAGCTCAAGGTCTATGGGAGCAGGTGTGGTAACAGACGGGGTTAGCGACTGAAGTGGAACCATTACCTTCCCTGGAAGCATGTTATGCTTAAATAAAAGTCCATAGGAGGCTACGCAGCTAAAGGCTCCTCTCCAAATGACAGAGTCCTCAAGGGAATATCAGAAGGAGGGAGAAAAGCACTTTCTCATCTACAGGGACCATATCCGAGAAAAGCTAAGTTCTCTCAGTGAGGGTTTCACTGGTGCAAAAGCAGCAGACTAGAAG
>NC_090727.1:174495986-174527390 GCF_036898095.1 Palaemon carinicauda | reverse complement strand
ATATGGTGTGCAGCAGGGTTCAAAAACACATCAGTAAAAAGGCCATAATTTATTTAGGAGATGTTTCGAACATTGCAATGTTCATTATCAATCTGTAAAAGATATAAATATAAAATTCTTAAAATGTGTACAATAATTTAAAACAAAACAGTAAAAGAGTATTAAAGCATTATTGATTTTATAACAGAAAATCGTAAAAAACTAAAACAATAAAACACAAGAGAACCAGTGCTCACCAGACCATCCATAGGAAAAGGTGAAGAACGAATGAGTAAAAATTGTTACCCACCTACGACTTCAGTTATGCTAAGAAAAGAGGAGAGGCAGAGATATTAGAGTTTAACATACACACACACACACACATATATATATATATATATATATATATATATATATATATATATATATATATATATATATATATATATATATATATATATATATATATATATATATATATATATATATATATATATATATATATATATTTGTGTGTATGTTTGTGAGGAGAGTGTGTATATAATATTTTTAGATTATTGTTCATAATGTTACTGATATATTAAGAGATACAAATACACGCAATGTCAGCATTATCACAGATTAAAAACGGGGACCAATATTCCTTTGATGTCATTAATCTGATTTGTTGAAAGCTATTAATCAATTAACAGTGATGTTCTATGGCTTATGTTCTTTCATCTTCGTATAATTAGTTTAACTTCATTCCACCATTACTTAATAGTATTAAATCATTTTTTTTTCGCTTTGTTTCTAATGGTTTAAACGTCATGAAAGATAGAGGCAAGGGACAGTTCAATGCCTTAGAGACTGACCGTACATATGAGCACTACCCTAGCTACAGCAGGATCAGGGAGGGCCAGGCAATGTATGCTGATGACTCGGCAGGTAGACCTATAGGCTCCCTAGATCACAAGGATGATGCTGTTGCAGACATTAATAGAGCTATAGAGCTTGAGCGTGTCTCGAACTCCCGTCCAACAGATTGTCAGGCAGGAAAGTTTCCAATAGGCTATTACTGTCTATTCCAATTGTCTTATATTGTAAATATCCTGATTTACTTATAGATAGGAAGAATAGACTTTTCAGTTACTGGCCCACTGGCAGAAATAATCAGTTCGATAACTTTTTGACAAAGTATTTAAGTACTGTTATCAGGTACTAAGTAATGTTCCATGTATTAAAATTCTAGTACTTTGAAACAAGCATCGATTGTATAAGTAATTCTGATTCACAGACCTCTTTATAAGGGTAAATGCAAATATATGGTTTATCATGTAGTAAAAGTATAATTTTTCGTTATACCTGATTAGTGGAGCATTTAGGATTTTTACCTTTACCTCTGCTGAATAAGGTGATGAATGCAAGCGTTGATGGGAGAAGTACAAGAGGAAGGCCAAGGTTTGGGTGGATGGATGGAGTGAAGAAAGCTCTGGGTGATAGGAAGATAGATGTGAGGGAGGCAAGAGAACGTGCTAGAAATAGGAATGACGGGCGAGCGATTGTGACGCAGTTCCGTTAGGCCCTGCTGCTGCCTCCGATGCCTTAGATGACCGCGGAGGTAGCAGCAGTAGGGGATTCAGCGTTATGAAGCTTCATCTGTGGTGGATAACGGGGGAGGGTGGGCTGTGGCACCCTACCAGTACCAGCCGAACTCGGTTGAGTCCTTTGTCAGGCTGGGAGGAACGTAGAGAGGAAAGGTCCCCTTTTTTTTTCATTTTTTTGATGTCGGGAGAAGTGCCTTGGTATATGTAAGTACCTTTGCAGTTTGTTTTGTCACACTGGAAATGCCTATAACAAATTCGTCATATGATGACGTCACTAACATCGTAATCTTGATATCAAATATTATATTAACGCAAGATTTTGTAGTAAAAGACTTGATTTTTTGTCATTATTACTATTATTATTATTATTATTATTGTTGTTGTTGTTGTTGTTGTTGTTGTTGTTGCTATAAGTCAGGATGAAAACATAGTTATGAGAGCAGAAATTTAACCCAATACGGTAAAGAAACTTAATCTCATCTATATAATAAAAATCAAGTGTCTGGCATATATATATATATATATATATATATATATATATATATATATATATGTATATATATATATATATATATATATATATATATATATATATATATCCTCCTATGCCTATTAATGCAAAGGGCCTCGGTTAGATTTTGCCAGTTGTCTCTATCTTGAGTTTTTAAACCAATGCTTCCCCATTCTCCATCTCCTACTTCATGCTTCGTAATCCTCAGCCATGTAGGCTTGAGTCTTCCAACTCTTCTAGTGCCTTGCGGAGCACAGTTGAAAGGTTGGTGAACTAATTTCTCTTGGGGAGTGCAAAAAGCATGCCTAAACCATCTCCATCTATATATATATATATATATATATATATATATATATATATATATATATATATACATATATATATATATATATATGTATATATATATATATATATATATATATATATATTCTTACAAAGGTGGTCTTCATGAAAGTAGAATATTTTATTTACATATCTTATTTGTGTATTCAAGAGATGTATAGCCAGCTCATAAGGCGAGTTCCATTCACGTAGAATTAAGTAATGTATATAAACTACATAAAACTTTTGTCATTTCTTTAGCTGTATTTTCATTCTGTTCCGTATATGTAAATTTACATTATTTTAAAGAATTAAATTTTTATTCCATGTAGTTTTGTTACGGAGTCTTATGTAATTTTGTTAAAAGATATGCTGTATAACACACACGCTAGGCATTCCATCATGTTTCCACGTGGTTGTAAGAAGCGTGAAAGTTCTAGACTAAAGTTTAATTCTTTTTTTAATGTTACGAGAGGAGGTGGGCGGAGATTTTTGAGAGAGTTGCCTCGCCAATCAATGATAGTACCCCTTCTTCCAATTGCTAAGTTGGCAACCTTACGCCGTTAGGGCCATGCCCCCAAGCTACGATAACGATTTACTAGAAATTTCTATAGTGAATTAAGTTAATATGTTAAGACCTAGCAATTCATAGGAGACAGAGAGATCCAGCTTAACCCTCAGGAGAGCCATTGTCTGATAGTCCTCTCCAGCATCTATTCAGCCACTACGTATCTCTTCTACAATATGTGTAGTGTTTTCCTTTCCAACATCCATAGTGTTTTCACTCCAATGTGAATAGTGTTTGTTCAAATATTGGAATTTTTGTGGTTCAAGTTAATAGAAGTGCCATAAATATGTGAGTACTGGTATATTATAGAAATTAATTGGTTTTTGTGACTGGCACAGGTGATTAGGTTAAACAGTGTAATGTAATTATTATGCTTAACTGTTTTGTAACCTTGTGTGAGCCTGAGGACATAAGAGTAACAGTTAAGTATATGTAAGTGTCAATTTGATTTATTTTCTCTAGTGATAAAGTGTCAACTTTGTTCATTGATTGTCAAAATTAAATATTTTCATAATTTAATTTCTAGTGAAACAAATGATTCTATAATTTTTCAAAGTATTATTTTTGACTTAGTCTTAAGTGTAGATCAGATTGATATCTCGAGTGATATATTTTGATGTTAAGTTTTTGGAATTTGTTTTTATTTCTATAGAGTATATTTATTTTTGTAAAGTGAGGCAAAGAGGGAAGCTGACCTGAGGTGGGGTCAGGGATTGGGTCATTCATATGAAGAGAATAAGAAGTTTTGGAAAGAAGTGAAGAGAGTAAGGAAGGCTGGCTCAAGAATTGAAATGACAGTGAAAGATGGAAATGGAAGGTTGTTAAAAGGAGAGGAGGCAAGGAAAAGATGGGAGGAATATTTTGTAAGTTTACTGAATGTTGAGGATAATAGGGAGGCAGATATAATTGCTGTTGCAGGTGTTGAGGTGCCAGTGATGGGAGATGAGAATGAGAGAGAGATTACAATAGATGAAGTGAGGAGAGCACTAGATGAAACGAGAGTAGGAAAAGCATCTGGTATGGATGGTGTGAGAGCTGAGATGTTGAAGGAAGGTGGTGTGACTGTACTTGAATGGTTGTGAGATTGTTTAATATGTGTTTTGTGTTGTCAATGGTACCAGTAGATTGGGTTTGTGCATGTATTGTCCCACTATATAAGGGTAAGGGAGATGTGCATGAGTGTTGTAATTCAAGAGGTATTAGTTTGTTAAGCGTAGTTGGAAAAGTGTATGGTAGAGTAATGATTAATAGGATTAAGGATAAAACAGAGAATGCAATCTTAGAAGTACAGGGTGGTTTTAGAAGAGGTAGGGGTTGTATGAATCAGATTTTTACAGTAATGGAGATATGCGAGAAATATTTAGCAAAAGGTAAGGAGGTTTATGTTGCGTTCATAGATCTGGAGAAAGCGTATGATAAGAGTTGATAGGGGAGCAATGTGGAATGTGATGAGGTTATATGGAGTTGGTGGAAGGTTGTTGCAAGCAGTGAAAAGTTTCTACAAAGGTAGTGAAGCATGTGTTAGGATAGGATATGAAGTGAGTGATTGGTTTCCGGTGAGAGTGGGGCTGAGACACGGATGTGTGATGTCGCCGTGGTTGTTTAACTTGTATGTTGATGGAGTGGTGAGAGAGGTGAATGCTCGAGTGCTTGGACGAGGATTAAAACTGGTAGACGATGACCATGAATGGGAGGTATCTCAGCTGTTGTTTGCAGATGATACTGTACTGGTTGCAGACACAGAAGAGAAGCTTGGCCGATTAGTGACAGAATTTGGAAGAGTGTGTGAGAGAAGGAAGTTGAGAGTTAATGTGGGTAAGAGTAAGTTTATGAGATGTACGAGAAGGGAAGGTGGTGCAAGGATGAATGTCATGTTGAATGGAGTGTTACTTGAGGAGGTGGATCAGTTTAAGTACTTGGGGTCTGTTGTTGCAGCAAATGGTGGAGTGGAAGCAGATGTACGTCAGAGAGTGAATGAAGGTTGCAAAGTGTTGGGGGCAGTTAAAGGAGTAGTAAAAAATAGAGGGTTGGGCATGAATGTAAAGAGAGTTCTATATGAGAAAGTGATTGTACCAACTGTGATGTATGGATCGGAGTTGTGGGGAATGAAAGTGATGGAGAGACAGAAATTGAATGTGTTTGAGATGAAGTGTCTGAGGAGTATGGCTGGTGTATCTCGAGTAGGTAGGGTTAGGAACGAAGTGGTGAGAGTGAGAACGGGTGTAAGAAATGAGTTAGCAGCTAGAGTGGATATGAATGTGTTGAGGTGGTTTGGCCATGTTGAGAGAACGGAAAATGGCTGTCTGCTAAAGAAGGTGATGAATGCAAGAGTTGATGGGAGAAGTACAAGAGGAAGGCCAAGGTTTGGGTGGATGGATGGAGTGAAGGAAGCTCTGGGGGATAGGAGGATAGATGTGAGAGAGGCAAGAGAGCGTGCTAGAAATAGGAATGAATGGCGAGCGATTGTGACGCAGTTCCGGTAGGCCCTGCTGCTTCCTCCGAGGCCTTAGATGACCGCGGAGGTAGCAGCAGTAGGGGATTCAGCATTATGAAGCTTCATCTGTGGTGGATAATGTGGGAGGGTGGGCTGTGGCACCCTAGCAGTACCAGCTGAACTCGGTTGAGTCCCTTGTTAGGCTGGGAGGAACGTAGAGAGTAGAGGTCCCCTTTTTTGTTTTGTTTCATTTGTTGATGTCGGCTACCCCCCAAAATTGGGGGAAGTGCCTTGGTATATGTATGTATGTACCAATACTTTTGTCAGGGCTTTGCTCGTATCCCCTGATTAAGAACCGAAGTAAGAGGTTGATTTGAGAATAGTTCCCGTTAAAACTAAAGTAATCACACATTTTTGTTTTAAGTGTTAAGTTAAGAGACCTTTTAGATATCCAGTGTTCATATATATTATTGTCTGAGAGTTGTGTATTATCCCCAGTACTTGGAGGTATTTCTCTTGTAGGCTATATCAGATTAGGTAATATAAAGTAGGTGGGTTTTGGAGCTCTAGAATTTACGTTATTCAATAGTCATAATAATAATAATAGTAATAATATATATATACTATAGCCTCTCTTCTAGTACCTTGTGGAGCCCAGTTGAAAGTTTGGTTAATAATCTCTCCTGGGGAGTGCGTAGAGCATACCCAAACCATCTCCATCTATATATATATATATATATATATATATATATATATATATATATATATATGTTTAAATATATATATATATATATATATATATATATAAATCATATATATATATATATATATATATATATATATATATATATATATAAATATATATACAAATCATATATATATATATATATATATATATATGCAAATCATACATATATATATATATATATATATATATATATATATATTTATATATATATATATATATATATATATATATATATTATATATGTATTTACATATGTACATATATACTGTATATATATATACAAATCATATATATATATATATATATATATACATGTATTTATATATGTATATATGTATTTATATATGTATATATATATATATTTTCACTGCATACTATATATATATATATATATATATATATATATATATATATATATATATATATATATATATATATATATATATATATAGTACCTTGTGGAGCCCAGTTGAAAGTTTGGTTAATAATCTCTCCTGGGGAGTGCGTAGAGCATACCCAAACCATCTCCATCTATATATATATATATATATATATATATATATATATATATATATAAATCATATATATATAAATATATATATATATAAATAAATATATTTACAAATCATATTTATAACAGATTTTGAGCGAAGCGAAAAATCTATTTTTGGGTGAGATGGCCATGTCGTCCTGATGGAAGTTCCTATAGGGTAGCTTCCTAGGGTATATTACAACTACGGCGATATTCCCAGAGAATTTACCTTAAGGTACCAGAATTCTAACTCCTGGAGCGAGTATCCCTCGTGAAAGGGATATCCCGACATATCAGAGGACGTATTCTAGACACGTCACATGGCAATCTACATCCTGGACAGAGATTTCGTCTCGTAGGAGGTGATTGACGAGATACGAATTCGGGAAAGAAAAAGGGGAGCCGCTCCCAAGGCTTCCCTATCTCCCGATTCGTATGCGTGCCTGGCGCCATCTGTATTCCTTGTAGCGTACACGAGGTGCTACAGATACTGTATGTAGGGAGGGGTCCTACAGCCCTTTCTTAGAAAGGCAAGGGCGGGTCCATCAGGACGACAGGGCCATCTCACCCAAAAATTGATTTTTCGCTTCGCTCAAAATCCGTTTTTTGGGCTCAAGCCATGTCGTCCTGATGGAAGTGTACCAGAGCATTACTGTATCTGTGGATTCTCAGAACGTGCCGTACTCCCCGGAGGTAATTTTTTCCCGGTCGACTAGACCTAGAGACTTAAGATGTTACCGTTATACATCTTTTCAACTAACTATAAACTATGTTAGAGCTTCCTGCCCCCTACAGGGAAGAGTCCTACTAGACTCTGGAAAGTCTCGAAGAGTACATATATCTATGTATGAATACCAGGCAAGCTAATATAGTGGTCTCGCCCTATATTAAGTAAAGCATAGTTTGTATAGAACCACTGCGTCAATATATATTGACCAGTAATCCGCACAATACTTGTATTGGACAAAGGTTTATATCCGCATAGGAAGAAACTAATAAAACCGCCCTCGTCCCTTTATGGGACGGAGTCCTCCCATTAGGGGACTACATAAACCAATGCAACATAGCTTGCATAACAGAACAATTCTATCAGAATTATCCCAGATAAGATACATAGAATTAAAATGCTCAATTATACCAATAAATTGACACAGGTGAAAGAGACGCAAGGTTCTCAAGAACAAGTTTATTGACAGATAATAAACGGACAGGTTAACAACAAATATATATATATATATAAAAGAGGATAACCCAAAACTTTAAGCATAAGTATGATAGTAAACAGAACTTGTTTATCTGAAAGAAAAACCATTAAACACCACTTTAATAAGATACCGAGGTATCAAGTCAGAAAGTCTGTATTACAAATCAATCACATTAGCGTTAGAAACGCTCGGCACACATGTCTGAACTTATGCTAGGTTCACCTTTGAAAGAAGGAACAGTCTATATGGGCACTTGGTGCCCTCATTTAGTTTGTAGTACAGTATGTACCTACAAACTCACCCTGGACTTAATCGTCCCAATTAAGACCACTGTTCCTCGCAGAGTTAAACAGTAGGGTTAACTACACGACCCACTGCTACCACAGATCTCTTAAGTTCCTCTACTTGCTTCGCATAGTGGCGAAAGAACACCCTGGAAGACTTCCAGCCCGTGTATGAACGGAGATGTTCAAAATCCATACAATTAAAGAAATTTAGGGATGAGGCAACTTTCCTCGGATCGTGACCTGCGGGTGTACTGTCAGGATCCGCTCTGCGAATAAAATATGTGATTTTCGCTCTGAGTTGATTCAGAGATAAATTTGAGTCTGATGTTTCTCCCCTGAATAGTTGACCACCCTTGAAGTCTGAAGTTCTACGAAGATAGACCTTTAGGCATTCTACTGGACATAGAGATGCATCTTCTTTCAGAGGGCAGATTCTCCAGGGACCCCACCTGTTGGTGGGTAACTCATTCTTGGCGAGAAACGTAGGATCCGGAAACAGGTTCAGATCCCCCCCATCCAGGAACTGAACACGACCTGCCTCTCTCGAGAGGGCTACGATCTCACTAACCCTGGCCCCGGACGCGAGTGCAAATAGGAAAATAACTTTTTGCGTCAAATCCTTTAACGCACATTCTTCATTGCTCAACAGGGAGGCGAAGTGAAGAACTTTGTCTAAAGACCATGAGATGGGCTTTGGAGGTGCTGAAGGTCTGAGCCTAGCGCAGGCTTTCAGAACTTTATTAAAGATCTCGTTACCTAGGTCGATCTGGAAGGCAAATAAAATGGGTCTCATCAAAGCAGATTTACACACTGAAATCGTGTTAGCTGCCAACCCTTGGCCATGGAGGTGGATGAAGAAAGATAAGCAGAAGTCTGTTGAGATCTCCTGCGGATTCTTTGCCTTTACAAAGGCCACCCATTTTCTCCAAGATGACTCATATTGCCTTCTAGTCGATTTGCACTTATATTCCTCTAGGAAGTCTATGCTGGCTTTCGAAATCCCGAAACGCTTTCTCACCGCAAGGGCGAGAAAATCATGAGCTGCAGGGTCCGGGTTTTCTGTAATGAAGCGCAGACAGTCGACTTCTGGACTCGCTGGGTCAGAACTGGATGTGGTAGCGGCACGAACTTCATCTGTAGTTCCAACGCCAAGGGGAACCACATACTGTTCGGCCACTTGTGGGCCACTATTGCCGCTACCCCCTTGAAGGATCTCAGTTTGTTGAGGACCCTCAACAGAAGGTTGTGAGGAGGGAACAGATAAATCCTGGACCATCTGTTCCAGTCGAGGGACATTGCGTCCACTGCTTCCGCTAAGGGGTCCTCGTACGGGGACACGTACAGGGGCAACTTCTTGTTGTCTTTCGTCGCAAAGAGGTCTATCTGCAGTTCTGGGACTTGATTCAGAATGAAGGAGAATGATCCTGCGTCTAAGGACCATTCCGACTCTATCGGTGTGAACCTGGATAGAGCGTCCGCTGTCACATTGCGGAATCCTTGAAGGTGAACTGCCGACAGGTACCACTTCTTTTCCGCCAATCGGAAAATGGCTAACATCACTTGGTTGAGAGGTGGTGACCTCGACCCTTGTCGATTCAAGCATCTCACAACCACCTCGCTGTCCATCACCAATCTTATGTGGATCGAGTGACGCGGGGAGACTTTCTTTGAGGTAAGGAGCACTGCCATAGCTTCTAGAAAGTTTATATGAAAGGTCCTGAATAGCTTGGACCAAGTCCCCTGGACTTTTTTCCGATGAGAGTGACCTCCCCATCCCTCCTTTGAGGCGTCTGAGTGAATCGTCATCGACGGGGGAGGTGGCTGAAGAAGAACCGACTTCTTTAGATGTCTGGCTTGGGACCAAGGTCTGAGAAGAGTACGTAGCCGAGGCGGCACTGGTCTTCTCAGGTCTCTTCGCGCGTTTGATGCATTCCTTCTCCAAACTCCGGTTGCATCCTTTAGCTGTGCTCTTAGCACTGGGTCTGTCACTGAAGCAAACTGGAGAGAGCCTAGTACCCTCTCCTGTTCGCGTCTTGATATCCTTTCGGAATCTAGAAGTCTCTTGACAGAGCCCGCTATCTCCTTCCTTTTCTTCGTCGGGATGGAGAAACTGTGTGACAAAAGGTCCCAGTGGATTCCCAGCCACTGGAACTTTTGGGATGGAGAAAGTCGAGACTTTTTTCTGTTGATCTTGAAGCCTAGGTACTCTAGGAACTGGATCACCTGACTGGAAGCTTGCAAGCATTCGGTCTCGGATGCTGCCCACACCAGCCAGTCGTCCAGGTAGGCTACTACCTGAATTCCCTTTAGGCGTAATTGTTTGAGAGCTGCGCTCGCAAGCTTCGTGAAAATCCTTGGGGCTATGTTTAGCCCGAATGGCATGGCTCTGAAGGCGTACAGTCTCCGTTGTAGCCTGAACCCTAGGTAGGGGGAGAGTCGACGGCTGATTGGAATGTGCCAATAGGCGTCTGACAAGTCTATAGAGACTGAGTATACCCTCTTGGGCAGTAAGGTCCTTATGTGTTGCAGTGTTAGCATCTTGAATTTGCAATTCACTATGAACTTGTTGAGTGGCGACAAGTCCAGAATGACTCTGAGCTTTTCCGAGTCTTTCTTGGGAACACAAAACAGCCTCCCTTGGAATTTGATGGACTTCACCTTTCGGATCACCTTTTTCTCCAACAGTTCTTGAACGTACTCCTCCAAAACGGGGGTGGAGTGTTGGAAAAACCGAAGGCACGGGGGTGGAGTGCTGTACCAGCTCCAGCCCAGTCCATTCTTGAGTAGGCTTTGGGCCCAGGGATCGAAGGTCCAGCGATCCCAAAATTTCATCAGTCTCCCTCCTACCGGTATCGTTTCACTTGGACTGCCGTCCTGAGGTCTTGCCTCCCTGACCACGACCACCTCTGAATCCCCTTCCCCTTGAGGGGCGCCTAGACGAGCCTCTGGCTGCTCCTCTAGGTTTTGCACGAAAGGAAGAAGACTGTCCTTCGAACGTTGGGGTGAATGTGGTTGACTAACCTGGCACAGCCTGGGGTACCCACTGAAAAGTAGTCGGGGTTTGTGCCACCATCTGGGGCACTGGAGGCAATGGCAATTGCAGTTGCTGTTGCTGTCTATAAGGCTTGGCTGGCCGAGACGGTAGCCTAGTCCTCATATTCTTCCTCTTTGGTTGAGGACCCTCATCCGGGGAAGATTTTCTTTTGATAGCCAGGCCCCACTTCTGGAGAAGGTTTCTATTCTCCACGGCGGCCTTATCAACAACCTCTTTGACCACATCGGTAGGGAAAAGGTCTTTTCCCCAAATGTTGGAGGAGATTAACTTCCTTGGCTCGTGTCTCACCGAAGCCCCGGTGAACACGAACTCCCTGCAAGCTCTCCTTGCCTTGACGAAGCCATAAAGGTCCTTCGTCACTGTGGCTAGGTGAGACTTAGCCACTACCATGAACATTTCATGGACCTTGGGGTCACTTGCCATCGTCTCAAGAGTAGTCTGATGAGACATTGAGGCAGCCAGTCTTTCTTTTGTCTCGAACTCTCTTCGTAAAAGAGAGTCGGACAGCTTGGGGAGGTCCTCGCCGAATTGCCGTCCGGCAATATCAGCCTCCAACTTTCCCACTGAGAATGTCAGATGGACATCCTTCCAGTCTTTGTGGTCCATAGGCAGGGCCAGCGACAAGGGTTTACACTCCTCCAGGGAGGGGCAAGGCTTGCCGGCCTCGACTGCCTTTAGGACAGCCGCAAACCCTTTCTGTAAAAAGGGGAAGGCTCTATCAGGAGAGGACACAAAAGAAGGGAGCTTCTTGCTCAATGCAGCTACCTTCGAGTTAGAGAAGCCCCTCTCTTTCATCGAGGATGAAAGTAGGGCTTGAGCCTTAGCGTGGTCCATAATAATGACCTCCTTCGGCTCTGTCTCCTCCCTTGAAGCTGGTTCTTTTCTCAGCCGGACATAGCAGTCCGGATATGATGCCTTGCTGGGCCAGAATTCTACCTCCTCTAGGGGAACTGAACCCAGCTTATCCGAGATGACGATCTTTCCAGTCGTCATCGGCATGTGCTCAGCATACCTCCATGGGTTAGCATCTGAGCATATGGGAAGGTCTTTCACATTGAGCCTTTTCCGGGGCCCATGTGATTCTTCCAGGGACTGCATACGCAGTTCCATTGCAGCCGCCTTCTCCTGATTCTCCTTCTGCATTTGTTGGATCATTCCAACAATCGAAGAGAGGGCCTGTCCCAGTTCTACTGGGAGACCAGCCGATGTTGAGGGGATAGGCTCCGGCATCTGAACCAGAGTAGCCGACACCTCGTCGACCTCATCCTCTACGACATCCGGGGTTTGAACTTCATCCTGACCTACTGCCAGGAGGTCTTCTTCCAAACGTTCGTCCAGGTCAGACATCCTGTCATCCAACTGGATGTCTTGCATCGCGACTGCGACTTCCACGTCCACCTGGACTTGATCTTGAGGGATCTCCTCTTGAGGCTGGGGAATCACTGCATCAGCTGATGCCTGGGGAAAAAGATACGCCCTCATCTTCTCACTTGGAAGATAAGGGCCAGAGGTGTTCTTCTTGAAGCCCCTTACCCAAGTACGAAGCTTTTCCCTTGCTATATCCTTTGATTCCGCCGTTCTAGGGGAATCAAAAGCCTCAGTAATCAGGTTAGTGCATACAGTACATACCTGAGGGTCCCAATACTGGAGATCATCCTTGGAGACAGCGCATGCTGCGTGTCTCCTACAACACTCATGTCCGCAGAGGTTCTTGCTGCGGACATTGCAGAAAACATTTCCGCACTTCGGAGGGTCCTCCTGTAAAGAGAAGAAATTTCCATGAGTATCAAGTGAACTATGTATCACTGGATATGCATAGTATAGCATAACAATTCATAAAGGAAAGACACACACTTGTGTTTCCCTCACAACCCATTGTTGCAGCCTTCCAGATAATAAAATCAAAATGGTTTATCTCTTCTAGAGTAACTAATGCAAGGTTTCCAGAGGAAACAGGTGGAGCTCACACCTAAGCAATGATTTTAAAATCCTGGATAATAGACAGGGAAGAACTCAGCTTCCTATCTGAGGGCAACAGCAAAGGGCTGTGCAAGAAAACACAATAGTGTTAGAAGATACAGTGCTGTACCAAAACCTTTACTATAGTTTTCTTCTTACTGTATATGCTATACAGAAGAATACTAGTACAGTATAGGGGGATGTGTGCCGGCCTGCCTTTGCCGGCCGGCACACACCACAACTAGCTTTAAAGTATACTACTTAACAGCTATAGGGCGGCAGCACTCTGGTTCAAATGCCTGTGCCGGTCGGCAGCAACTGCCGGCCGGTAACAGCCAGTGTTGGCCGGCAATGGCTGCCGGCCAGCAACTACACAAGGTAGTACCCAGCTGCCGGCCACACTCTTGGTGACCGGCAGACAAGGACTGACATAAGCCGGCCGGCAAAGGTACAAGACCGATGCCAGCCGGCAGCAAAAGAACCAGAAGACTACACCTGCCCGGCTGCCGGCCTCATAGGCCGGCAGCCAGGACAGGTACAGCACTAGAAGAAAATAGAATGGATGCCGGGATAAGAGTGTACACAACCTCCAAGCCCGGCAACCGAAAGAGTGCATATAAGGAAGGGGAGAAACTAATTCAGGCTTCCTTGACCAACGCCGTCCGGCTCTGCTGGCAGGCATGGATGAGGGACCAAGAGAGGTCCGGGCAGCACTCGAAAACATAAGACCCTTGCCGGCCAGCAGCTCTGCCGGCCGGCAATGGGCTGAGTCAATTCCACATCCCAACCTATACTAGGTCCATTAGTAGAACGACGTACAGTACAGTAAGACCCCTGCCGGCCAGCTCTGCCGGCCGGCAAGGTACAGTACAGTAATGGCTAGGCCATTACGGAGATAGAGGGGGAAGGGACAAGAGGGTCCTGCCAACCTTGCTTTAGTGACAGATCACCCGCAGCCAAGAAACTTATCTTAGCCTAAGGGAGATCTAAGGGGAAAGGCCAGCAATACTTGCCAGCTTCCAGAGCACCAAAGCAAGGAAGGCGTTGCTACTCCCAAGGGAAGAACTTATCCTCCCCCAAGAACAGCAACAGGACTAGTCTGGTAGATCACAAAAGAAGGAATCATAACTACAGAAACCTTCGGTAGTGACCTAAGGGAGCTAAGCTCCCTTTGTATGTGTTAGGTCAGCGAGGGGGACTCTGCCCCAAGCCAGACAACACAGACTCAGACTAAAAACTCTGTTGTTCTGTCCCTCTTGAACCATAACTACAGGAACAGGAAGGTACAGTAACACCCTAGTATAGTTTTATCGAAAATAAATTCGGAAAAAACCACTTAGGGATAAGCCCAAGGCTTAAACAGAGGGAAAGGGATTGCATACCTTCTCCGAAGAAAAGAAAGCAACCGGGGAGTATGATAAAGTATACTAAGGCTCCATAAGCAATTAGCCTAGGCACCAAGAGAATCGATTACCTAATTCACCGAAACTCACACGTATACAATCTTGGAAATATTCCACACAGTCTAAAATGTATAAAATATAGCCTAAAGCTTCAATAAAATTTAAATTACACTCGGAAAAACCAAAATCATGCATGAAGTACTAGGACCAAACGACTAGGCTACATGGCCTAGCGTAGGCCAGAATGGCGAATACTTCGCCAAATAATACTAAGCACGAAAGGAAATCCTATGTAAAGCTAAATAGCTAAAATTTATTAAAGCAAAACAACCAGGAATGTTGCTCTGACTAACTAATTTATACCTAGCGAGCGACAGTGTCCAGGACACCTCTGGTAGGCTACGGCTCTTGTATCAAAGATTAATCCTATTAATCACTCAAAATTTTACCAAGAGCCTACATTTATACATAACAGACACTATACTCAACTTATCAGAGGCCAACCAAGACGGAGAAGCCATGAAAAGCCGAATAAATCCAAGATTTGCGAGAAAAACAGGAAAAAACACCGAGTTGTTAAGCTACGCAAAAAGGAATACAGATGGCGCCAGGATTGGCGCCAGGCACGCATACGAATCGGGGGATAAGGAAGCCTTGGGAGCGGCTCCCCTTTTTCTTTCCCGAATTCGTATCTCGTCAATCACCTCCTACGAGACGAAATCTCTGTCCAGGATGTAGATTGCCATGTGACGTGTCTAGAATACGTCCTCTGATATGTCGCGATATCCCTTTCACGAGGGATACTCGCTCCAGGAGTTAGAATTCTGGTACCTTAAGGTAAATTCTCTGGGAATATCACCGTAGTTGTAATATACCCTAGGAAGCTACCCTATAGGAACTTCCATCAGGACGACATGGCTTGAGCCCAAAAATATATATATATATATATATATATATATATATATATATATATATATATATATATATATATATATATATATATATATATATATATATATATATATATGCAAATCATACATATATATTTATATATATATATATATATATACATATACATACATACATATACCAAAGGCACTTCCCCCAATTTTGGGGGGTAGCCGACAACAACAAGAAACAAAACAAAAAGGGGACCTCTACTCTCTACGTTCCTCCAGCCTAACCAGGGACTCAGCCGAGTTCAGCTGGTACTGCTAGGGTGCCACAGCCCAACCTCCCACATTTCCACCACAGATGAAGCTTCATACTGCTGAGTCCCCTACTGCTGCTACCTCCGCGGTCATCTAAGGCACCGGAGGAAGCAGCAGGGCCTACCGGAACTGCGTCACAATCGCTCGCCATTCATTCCTATTTCTAGCACGCTCTCTTGCCTCTCTCACATCTATCCTCCTATCACCCAGAGCTTTCTTCACACCATCCATCCACCCAAACCTTGGCCTTCCTCTTGTACTTCTCCCATCAACTCTTGCATTCATCACCTTCTTTAGCAGACAGCCATTTTCCATTCTCTCAACATGGCCAAACCACCTCAACACATTCATATCCACTCTAGCCGCTAACTCATTTCTTACACCCGTTCTCACCCTCACCACTTCGTTCCTAACCCTATCTACTCGAGATACACCAGCCATACTCCTCAGACACTTCATCTCAAACACATTCAATTTCTGTCTCTCCATCACTTTCATTCCCCACAACTCCGATCCATACATCACAGTTGGTACAATCACTTTCTCATATAGAACTCTCTTTACATTCATGCCCAATCCTCTATTTTTTACTACTCCCTTAACTGCCCCCAACACTTTGCAACCTTCATTCACTCTCTGACGTACATCTGCTTCCACTCCACCATTTGCTGCAACAACAGACCCCAAGTACTTAAACTGATCCACCTCCTCAAGTAACTCTCCATTCAACATGACATTCAACCTTGCACCACCTTCCCTTCTCGTACATCTCATAACCTTACTCTTACCCACATTAACTCTCAACTTCCTTCTCTCACACACCCTTCCAAATTCTGTCACTAGTCGGTCAAGCTTCTCTTCTGTGTCTGCTACCAGTACAGTATCATCCGCAAACAACAACTGATTTACCTCCCATTCATGATCATTCTCGCCTAACAGTTTTAATCCTCGTCCAAGCACTCTAGCATTCACCTCTCTCACCACTCCATCAACATACAAGTTAAACAACCAGGGCGACATCACACATCCCTGTCTCAGCCCCACTCTCACCGGAAACCAATCGCTCACCTCCTTTCCTATTCTAACACATGCTTTACTACCTGTGTAGAAACTTTTCACTGCTTGCAACAACCTTCCACCAACTCCATATAACCTCATCACATTCCACATTGCTTCCCTATCAACTCTATCATATGCTTTCTCCAGATCCATAAACACAACATACACCTCCTTACCTTTTGCTAAATATTTCTCGCATATCTGCCTAACTGTAAAAATCTGATTCATACAACCCCTACCTCTTCTAAAACCACCCTGTACTTCCAAGATTGCATTCTCTGTTTTATCCTTAATCCTATTAATCAGTATTCTACCATACACTTTTCCAACTACACTCAACAAACTAATACCTCTTGAATTACAACACTCATGCACATCTCCCTTACCCTTATATAGTGGTACAATACATGCACAGACCCAATCTACTGGTACCATTGACAACACAAAACACACATTAAACAATCTCACCAACCATTCAAGTACAGTCACACCCCCTTCCTTCAACATCTCAGCTTTCACACCATCCATACCCGATGCTTTTCCTACTCTCGTTTCATCTAGTGCTCTCCTCACTTCCTCTATTGTAATCTCTCTCTCATTCTCATCTCCCATCACTGGCACCTCAACACCTGGAACCGCAATTATATCTGCCTCCCTATCATCCTCAACATTCAGCAAACTTTCAAAATATTCCGCCCACCTTTTCCTTGCCTCCTCTCCTTTTAACAACCTTCCATTTCCATCTTTCACTGTCTCTTCAATTCTTGCGCCGGCCTTCCTTACTCTCTTCACTTCTTTCCAAAACTTCTTCTTATTCTCTTCATATGACTGACCCATATGTATTTACATATGTACATATATACTGTATATATATATATACAAATCATATATATATATATATATATATATATATATATATATACATATGTATTTATATATGTATATATGTATTTATATATGTATATATATATATATATATATATTTTCACTGCATACTATATATATATATATATATATATATATATATATATATATACTGTATATATATAAATATATAAATATATATATTATAGATATATATGTATACACATTTATAGGTTATATATATATATGTATATATATATATATATATATATATATATATATATATATATATATAAAATATATATATATATATATATATATATATATAATGTAAATTTATATATAGTGTGTATATATGTATATGCAGTATATATTTCCGGTCATGCTCATCTCCTCTTGTTCCTCTGGTAGGGGAGAGAGGAAGTAGTCTTACACAGATGAGATGTATATGATTAAATATTTAAATTGTATAGCCGTCATTTTCTGATGGATCGCCTACACTATAGTCAATTCGTTTTAGCGAGGCAGATTTGCACCGACTCGTAGGGATGCCCTTTTAGCTCGGAAACGTTTCCTGATCGCTGATTGGTTGGACATGATAATTCTAACCAATCATGTAGCAGGTGCTAAAAGGGCACCGCTGCAAGTCGGTGCAAATGCGTCTGATTAAAAAAAATTGAGTATAGTTATAGAATGAACAATGAAAATTTAAATCCAATAGCAGACTGAAATAAATAAGCGTTCTACTGCACAGTAGTTATCGTTGCTAAGTATTATGAAGATATGAAATAATTTTAAGGTTAATTCAAAATCCTTTTATATTTTGTATATTTTATTAAGAAAATATATATACTTCATTTTCATTTGCATTGCAAATGACATGCCCCTGAAGATGCTGAGTGTGTCGGTGACTGTGTACCTTGGAAAACTATTAAAAAGAATAATTAGTTACTATTGTCTCAAGAAAATTCTAGCTGATGAGCCTAGATAATATAGCAGCTTTATAAAAAGAAATGTATATATATTTTGATATGTGAATATAAAAATTTTATATGTAAGAAACATAGAAATAGAAATCATATAAAGTTAATAACCTAAGAGTTAGGAAAGAGTAGGATTATTGCAAAAAGAATACTTGAAGGATATTATGTACAGTCCAGTTCAAAAGTCAATCAACACTCTTTTTGGATGATAGTACGACAGCGAAGTGTTAATTCCAAACAGGATCAAAGAAATTAAAAACATGAACAGTGAGAATTGGGGAATTGAATGCTGGTGATAGTTTCATTAATCAAATATGAACAGCGTAATTAAAACAGTAACAGATTTTACTGTCATCAAAACCTCAGAACTGACCTTATATCATTTGACAGTTGCCCCACAAGCTACCCCATGAATAATCATTATTATTGATAATAGAAAATATGTATTAGTAGAGACAAAAAATTTATACTTTACTAATCTTTTTAATGCCAATGTTTAGAACTACTATGAGCAACATTACCTTAATGATTAGTCTAGATGCTTGCATAGCTGCTTCTCCCGTCATCTGTGCTTTTTGAAGGTTCAAAGCTACTTCCTCGGCTTCCAGTACTTCCAAAACTACTTCCATCATACAGGCTTCCTCCAAAGTCATCTCCAAATCCTCCAAAGAGAGAACTTCCTCCTTCAAAACTACTTCCGAAAAAGCTATCTTCAAATGGTTCTCTTGTACTAGGCCCAGCATCTTTGCCCTGAAGACGTCCTCCAAAGCTATCAAAGCTATGTTCGGGAAAACCTCCAGAGTTTTGGAAACTTCCATGGAAAGAAGGTCTATCCAAAGAACGGACTGGACTGACAGCCGATCCAGCATCATGCACCTTGAAGTGGCTATTGTGCTTACCAGTATCGCAATTGGAACAGACCCTCCCATCGCTACTAAAATGGCGTCCTTCTTCGAATGCAGGGGGTGACCTTGGATGCAAAGAGTTGAGAACTGGCTGAGATGGCTGTATGAACTGGCTCTGATGATAGAAGGGTGTGCCACCAAATGGCAGATGACCCCCGTGGTGACTTTGAGGGGGGTAAGGTGGAGGTGGCATGAAGGGTAATTGCCCATGGTTCATTGGATGCTGAATATGAATAGGAGGCCCACTGAAAGGACCAGTCAGAGGCTGCATGTGGCTTGGAAAAGAGCTCACGCTTCTCCCCATTGGAGGTGGCACCATAGAATATGGGGGAGCCTGAATGCTGGGAGCATGTAATCCAAGAGGAGGGGCACCCACGATAGGGCCACCAAAGGAAGATGTGTATCCTGGGCCACCAAATGGGATGGCCCTTGTTGCGGGGAATGGTGTCCCGAAGCGTAGTGGTCCATCGTTTCGTTTCTTGCTTGAGCTTCTCTTCCTGGCAGCTGCTGCACAGCTCACCAGTAAGAGCAGCAGATAGAGCTGTGGAGGATGGAAACAAGAGGTGAGGAATTTTACTAAGAGTGTAAGGGAAAAGGCACCTTAAGATAAATCTCTCTCTCTCTCTCTAGAGAGAGAGAGAGAGAGAGAGAGAGAGAGAGAGAGAGAGAGAGAGAGAGAGAGAGAGAGAGAGATACACGAACAATTCTTTCCTTCTCTACTGTTAACTCAAGAGAAGATACTACTTTGCTTTCTCTCCGTTATCGCTTAAGTTTAATTTGTCCAATTTTTTCATACTACTGTTCAAAGACTAATTTCGTTGTCATAGTAAGTGGAATTGATAATAGAAAAAAATTAGTACAAATCATATAAGAATATTATTTAAAAAAAAAATGAAGATGATAAAACGAAAATATCTTCGTAAGATTATTCTTTAAGCCATTAAAAATTATATAGATATTGAAATGTTCGTAATTTATCAGGGAAAGTAATTTGCATTCTTTTGGTGTATGATTTTCAATTAATTGTTTGTGTGGATAAAACATACAAGTTTTATTATTACTAATAGATATTTTATTAGATAAAGACAACTGAAAATCTCCATATTGAAAATGATAGTTTTTCAAATGATAGTTCACACCAGGATTCCTTCATCGGGAACTTGATTATCATTTTGGCATATTGCCGCTTGTAGCAGACTTATGTGGTCGTTTTGCAAGTTTATGAAAGTTTTCAGGGTAGAGGCCCATGGGAAGAGCAACTCTGTGCCCCTATCTGGGAAAATGTGAGCAAGAAGAGATTCCCGAAGTTCAGGTGTCTTTTGTTAATTCAGTCTTTGATGGCAAAGAAGGGGGTGAATGTAGTTTATTGAGACTGACGTA
The DNA here is from genome assembly GCF_036898095.1 of Palaemon carinicauda. Taxonomy (NCBI): domain Eukaryota; kingdom Metazoa; phylum Arthropoda; class Malacostraca; order Decapoda; family Palaemonidae; genus Palaemon; species Palaemon carinicauda. The sequence continues at coordinate 174,506,400 of NC_090727.1, read as the reverse complement.
TACCTTTTTATTATTTGTCAAATAGAGTTTATTTACGGGGAAGCTGTTGTTCATCTTGGTATGAAATATATGAAGCTAGTTTTACGATTTGAGAAATATTATGATTTAGAGTCACGCTTCCAGGAGTGAAGCCGGTTGAAAAAAACAAATACAAGGTTAAGACTCAGTCTTAAGGAAAGCTAAGGATATTGCAGTCTAATGGGGGATCCTCCCCGCCCCGGTATGTAAGTAGGTAGGGATACGGCTCCTAGGTTACTTTAGGTTAGGTGGATAACCTTAGGTTGGGTAGCGTTCTTGTGTTTGTTTCCCTTTCAGAATGTGGTTTTTCAGTCATAACTTTTGAATTTTTACACCTGTTCTGTCCCAACGAACTACGAAGGCTCCCAAAGTAGCGCTATTTATTCTCATTTCTCTAAAACTAGCATCGCTTATTCTGATCCTTTTCACTCTTATATCCCACTAACAACATAACCACTTGTTGTAATCCTTCATAATTAGATATCCAACATAAAGGGGGATCTCCGATTCTCATTCCTCTAATTGGTATCCCACATGTAACAGCTTTTCCATTCTGCCTTTTTCTCAATCTAATATTTCACTTTTAACAGCGTTGATAATACTCACTATTCTCAATCTTCTGTCCATTCTCGATCAGTTTTCCTGTGCCCCGTCTCGAAGACAGAGGAAAGACGCTCAAAGAGATTGTGCTGTCTCAGCCGGTTTAGCGATCTTATATATACCTGAGTTGAATCACAAGGTGGCGGTAAAAAATCGTTGGAAAAAAAAATTATAAAAAAAGCGGAGCGAAAAAATAGTGGAAGAAAGTTCAAGATATCGGGCTAGGCTGAAATTGCTTTCTCTCTCTCTCTCTCTCTCTCTCTCTCTCTCTCTCTCTCTCTCTCTCTCTCTCTCTCTCTGTCGATGACCCTTGATGTGATGTCACTTTTGTTTTACACTACATACAATATCGCATTGACGTACACAGCACACACACATATATTGTGTATATACATATATATATATATATATATGTATATATATATATATATATATATATATATATATATATATATATATATATATATATATATATATATATATATATATACTGTACACACACACACATATATATATATATATATATATACTATAGTATGTATCATATGTACGTAGTACATATGTCTACGCGATAATGCGTATCAGTATAAACACTATATACAATCAATCGATAGCTTTTTCATTTTTAGTGTGGGAAGGGGGGGGGGGAGAGGGGAGATGCCAATAGTTGCCAGCATTCACCTCATGAGCAGACTACGTGCTTTTGCTTGTGGTGACATTATAAGAGACGTGTCGTGATATTTTTTGTATTTTCGTTTTATTTTCTCGGCCGAGTGAAGAGTGCACATTATCTCCACTTGCTTTCACTTTCTATTGGTATTACGCGGATGACTTGTGGAAAGAATTTAGGAAATCTCTTCGAATTATTACCTCTTTGGAAAGAGTCAATTCAATTGCGCGGCTCGTCGCCAGATTGGAGATGGAAATCATTTGGGATCTAATAGATATCCGGTTCATTATGTGATGGTGAATTGGAAGTTTTGTAAACAAATATACTGTGTGTGTATATATAAATATATATATATATATATATATATATATATATATATATATACATATATATATAAATATATATATATATATATATATATATATATATATATTTATATATATATATATATATATATTTATATATATATATATATATATATATATATATATGAGTGTGTATGTATGTATGTATAACTATATATATATATATATATATATATATATATATATATATATATATATATATATTAGATACATACGTACATACATATACACACACTCTTATATATATATATATATATATATATATATATATATATATATATATATATATTTATATATATATATATATATATATATATATATATATATATATATATATATATATATATATATACATACATACATAGATAAAAACAACCGTTATTAGCCCGGTATAGGACAAAGGCCTCAAATATGTCCCACTCGCGTCTATTTATGCTCTCTTTTTTCAGTGTATTTTCCCGCAAATTTTCTTAGTTCAATCCATCCTCTTCTCTTCCTTTCCATGCCTTTTTTTGCATGCTCTAGGGACCCATTTTTTTGTTCTTGATCTCCATCTATCATATTCATTAAATATCCTGGCCATGTCCATTTCTTTTTCTTACATGTCAGAATATCCTCTACTTTAGTTTGCTCTTGTATTCATGATGCTCTTTTTTCTGTCTCTTAGTGTTATTCTCATCATTAATCTTTTCATTTCCCCTAGTTGTAAGTAGCTTATGATCTAAGACTTTAGTGAGGTTCCAAGTTTCTGATTCATAAGTTAATACTGGTAGGGCCAACTAATTAAATACTTTTCTATTTAGAGAAAGTGGCATTTTAATTTTCATAACCTGATTTTATTTATCAAAAGCTCTCCATCCCACGCTTATCCTTCTTTCGATTTTGGTTTCATGTCCTTGGGAAATACTTACTGTGTCCAAAGTAGGCCTACGTATATTCATTAACAATCTCTAGAGGTTTGTCTATAACCCGTATATATTGTCTGCATTTTCAGTGACTATTATCTTAGATTTACTCATATTCATTTTCAGTCCTACATTTCTGCTTTCTCTATTCAAATCTTCTACCATCTTTTGCAATTCATAACCTGATTCACTAAACAGAACTATGTCATCTGAAAATCTCAAGTTGTTAAGATATTCCCCATTAATGTTGATTCCTACATTTTCCCAATCTAAATTTTTAAAAACTTCTTCGAGGCATGCTGTGAATAATTTAGGATATATATATATATATATATATATATATATATATATATATATATATATATATATATATATATATATATATATATATATATACACACACACAAGTACATATTTCTGAATTTATTCAAAAGAGAATATATGTGTGGGATGAGATTATGAATAAATGAAATATTTGAAAAACTGGCAATTAGTCGGCTAAAAAATTTCTGTTAAGAATGAAAAGGCCGTCATCGTGACCCATTGTCCCTGAATCTTAACCCCTCTCTTTTATCCGGACTTCTGTAATAGGAAAGATTATTCGGTAGTTTCTCAAATCAGCGTCACAATACCAAAGGTCATCGACGAAGCAAATGAAGTCATAGGCTCGCTTCACACGAGCGTTTTTTTTTTTCTTTTTCTTTTTTCTTTTTTTTTTCTGTACGGAAATATTTCCGCTTGTTAAAAGGCATGTTTTCACATGAGAAGATTTTCCTCGAACGGCCTCGTAGGTTCTCAACCCAAACATTCGAAGATACAAACACGAATTCAACTCAGATATTGTATCAAAAATTCATATACTGTAAAAAGAGAAAGAAATATTGTAGTAAGACAATATTATATAATTCAATACAGTAAGTAAAATGACATTTGCAATAACCTGATATTTAGTTCATATGAAACGGGACTATTTGTAGACTTTTATAGCTGAAAATCATAGGCATGGGAGTCAGGTTAGGCCTACTCTAGGCTAAAATTTAACAAAATTCAACTTGCAGACAATTTGACTTACAAACAGCTTCTTGGAACTTATGAAGTTTGTAAGTTGAGGACCTGTACACTGGAACCGCGCGGGTTGGTTAGTTGTGTACGCGGCTAGTAAATCATTGCTTGCCGCTCGGAAGAATTTCCGAGCGGTCATCAATCCACTCAAGCGAAGCTAGCCTTATTTGTTAAATGAAGAGACTAACTCGAATTAATCAGCGTGAAACTGTAAACAACCCCTCTAATTGAAAGCAGTATATTACAACAGGGGGAAATGGTATTCGAAATCACGGTTCTCTCACATAATTGAGTTCTGAGATAGATAGTTTGGTGATTTAATATATTGATAAAAAGAAAAAAAATTAGCAGTTTGATATAGAAGATTGAATCGTATCAACAGAAGAGAAAGTTCTTAGAAATCAGTCTCTATTTCTTCGAAATAACAATGAGGAATATTGTGTTTTGGACAAACTGATGAAGAATCTGATTTTTTCTAGTCAGTCTTTAGGCACAAGGCCAGCTTAGCTTACAACAACAATAACATAAACACTGAAATTGCCTGGACTGATTTGCAATATTTTATTTTCCAGAGACCTAAAGTGATTCAGCTTTTATCTGTTCTGGACTAAAAAATAGCGGTTTACGGATTATGTCGGTTTTCTTCGGAGAAAGTTTAGAGAATTTTTGTTTCTTTTTTGCTTAAACTTCTGTTTCAGCGTTTGTTTCTTTTTATTCCCGATTCCGTTAACTAAATTGTTATTTGGTGATGAAAAAGACGAGGAGAAAGCACTTGATCTTTCGTGGCCAATTTATTTTTATATTAGTAATCATCTGACAGATGAAAATAGATCCTAATAAGTATAGTTAGCTTCTTTGCAATTTTTCTTCTATCTTGTTACATTGCTTTTAACTTTCTACAGTTTTTGACTTGTGCTATAATGCTTCTAACTTATTAAATTGTTTTTAGCTTTCTAAATTGCTTTTAAATAGCTACATAGATTTTAAATTGCTACATTAATTTTAGGTAGCTAAATTTATTTATTTTGTTGTATTTAAATTAATCTCTTTATTAAAAAGAAAAACTCCACCAATACCTACAAAAGACTAATTATGCCCAGGAAACTAAAAACAATTAACCTTTTTGTTGAGAAAAGATTAACCAAGCGTAAAGAAATAAAGTTTCAAGCTTTATCAATGTTATTGAATTTAAGAGGTCATCAGTATGATGTTAATGGCGGCAGCATAACAATGCTATGTAACTAAATCCGGGTTGCGGTTATGCAAATTGTCGCTTACACAAATAGAGGCTATTTTTTTTTCATTATGCAATACGCGCTCCATTAACTGAAGCGTATGAATAGACTGATGGTGAATAAAACTGTACAGATAATTTCAATTTGTTTTCCATCTTTTATTAACCACGTCTCGTAGGTCTCTTTGGAGCCCCATGGGGAGCATTTGTTAGTTTACTTCAGCTGTTTTCAGGATTTGCACTTTTATTTACATTTGCTTTTTTGGAGTATCACAGTAAACTTGCCTGCTTGTTCTCGTTCATTTTGAAGCTCAATAGTAAGCTTGCCTGCTTGTTCTCTTCCATTTTGAAGCTCAATAGTAAGTTTCCCTGCTTTCTCTCTTCCATTTTGAAGCTCAATAGTAAGTTTCCCTGCTTTCTCTCTTCCATTTTGAAGCTCAATAGTAAGCTTGCCTGCTTGTTCTCTTCCATTTTGAAGCTCAATAGTAAGTTTTCCTGCTTTCTCTCTTCCATTTTGAAGCTCAATAGTAAGCTTGCCTGCTTGTTCTCTTCCATTTTGAAGCTCAATAGTAATTTTTCCTGCTTTCTCTCTTCCATTTTGAAGCTCAATAGTAAGCTTGCCTGCTTGTTCTCTTCCATTTTGAAGCTCAATAGTAAGTTTCCCTGCTTTCTCTCTTCCATTTTGAAGCTCAATAGTAAGCTTGCCTGCTTGTTCTCTTCCATTTTGAAGCTCAATAGTAAGTTTTCCTGCTTTCTCTCTTCCATTTTGAAGCTCAATAGTAAGCTTGCCTGCTTGTTCTCTTCCATTTTGAAGCTCAATAGTAAGTTTTCCTGCTTTCTCTCTTCCATTTTGAAGCTTAGCAGTAAGCTTGCCTGCTTGTTCTCTTCCATTTTTAAGCTTAATAGTAAGTTTTCCTGCTTGCTCTCCTCCAATTTGAAGCTCAGTAGTAATCTTGCCTGCTGGTTCTCTTCCCTTTTGAAGCTCAGTAGTAAGTTTTCCTGCTTCTCCTCTTCCATTTTGAAGCTCAATAGTAATTTTTCCTGCTTGTTGTCTTCCATTTTGAAGCTCGGTAGTAAGCTTGTCTGCTTGTTCTCTTCCATTTTGAAGCTGAGTAGTAAGTTTTCCTGGTTGCTCTCTTCCAATTTGAAGCTCAGTAGTAAGCTTGCCTGATGGTCCTCTTCCACTTTGAAGCTCAACAGTAAGTTTTCCTGCTTGCTCTCTTCCAATTTTAAGCTCAATAGTAAGTTTTCCTGCTAGCTCTCTTCCATTTTGAAGTTCAGTAGTAAGCTTGCCATTATGGTTCTCTTCCATTTTGAAGCTCAATAGTAATTTTTCCTTCTTGCTCTCTTCCATTTTAAAGCTCTATAGTAAGCTTTCCTGCTTGCTCTCTTCCATTTTAAAGCTCAATAGTAAGTTTTCCTGCTTGCTCTCTTCCATTTTGAAGCTCGGTAGTAAGCTTGCCTGCTTGTTCTCTTCCATTTTGAAGCTCAGTAATAAGCTTGCCTGCTGCTTCTTTTCCTTTTTGAAGCTCAGTAGTAAGCTTTCCTGCTTCTTCTCTTCTATTTTGAAGCTCAATAGAATTTTTTCCTGCTTGCTCTCTTCCATTTTGAAGCTCGGTAGTAAGCTTGCCTGCTTGTTCTCGTCCATTTTGAAGCTCAATAGTAAGTTTCCTGGTTGCTCTCTTCCATTTTGAAGCTGAGTAGTAAGTTTTTCTGGTTGCTCTCCTCCAATTTGAAGCTCAGTAGTAAGTTTTCCTGCTTGGTCTCTTCCATTTTGAAGCTCAATAGTAAGCTTGCCTGATGGTTCTCTTCCATTTTGAGGCTCAATAGTAAGTTTTCCTGCTTGCTCTCTTCCATTTTGAACCTCAGTAGTAAACTTGCCTGTGGGTTCTCTTCCATTTTGAAGCTCAATAGTAATTTTTCCTGCTTGCTCTCTTCCATTTTGAAGCTCAATAGTAAGTTTTCCTGCTTGCTCTCTTCCATATTTAAGCTGAGTTAGTAAGTTTTCCTGGTTGCTCTCTTCCAATTTGAAGCTCAGAAGTAAGCTTGGCTGATGGTTCTCTTCCATTTTGAAGCTCAATAGTAAGTTTTCTTGGTTGCTTTCTTCCAATTTGAAGCTCAATAGTAAGTTTTCCTGCTTGCTCTCTTCCATTTTGAAGCTTGGTAGTAAGCTTGCCTGCTTGTTCTCTTCCATTTTGAAGCTCAATAGTAAGTTTCCTGGTTGCTCTCTTCCAATTTGAAGCTGAATAGTAAGTGTTTCTGGTTGCTCTCTTCCATTTTGAAGCTTGGTAGTAAACTTGCCTGCTTGTTTTCTTCCATTTTGAAGCTCAATAGTAAGTTTCCTGGTTGCTCTCTTCCATTTTGAAGCTGAGTAGTAAGTTTTCTTCTTGCTCTCTTCCATTTTGAAGCTCAGTAGTAAGTTTCCTGGTTGCTCTCTTCCAATTTGAAGCTGAGTAGTAAGTTCTCCTGCTTGCTCTCTTCCATTTTGAAGCTCAGTAGTAAGTTTCCTGGTTGCTCTCTTCCAATTTGAAGCTGAGTAGTAAGTTCTCCTGCTTGCTCTCTTCCATTTTGAAGCTCAATAGTAAGTTTCCTGGTTGCTCTCTTCCAATTTGAAGCTGAGTAGTAAGTTCTCCTGCTTGCTCTCTTCCATTTTGAAGCTCAATAGTAAGTTTCCTGGTTGCTCTCTTCCAATTTGAAGCTGAGTAGTAAGTTCTCCTGCTTGCTCTCTTCCATTTTGAAGCTGATGGTTCTCTTCCATTTTGAAGCTCAGTAGTAAGCTTGCCTGCTGGTTCTCTTGCATTTTGAAGCTCAATTGGAGGTTTCCTTCTTGCTCTCTTCCATTTTGAAGCTCAGTATTAAGCTTGTCTGCCTGTCCTCTTCCATTTTGAAGCTGATGGTTCTCTTCCATTTCGAAGCTCAGCAGTAAGCTTGCCTGCTTACTTTTTTGTATTTTGAAGCTCAGCAGTGAGCTTGCCTGCTTGCTTTCTTATATTTTGAAGCTCAGCAGTGAGCTTGCCTGGTTATTCTTCTGTATTTTGAAGCTCAGCAGTGAGCTTTCCTGCTTGCTTCCTTATATTTTGAAGCTCAGCAGTGAGCTTGCCTGCTTGCTCTTCTGTATTTTGAAGCTCAGTAGTGAGCTTATCTGCTTGCTCTTTTGTATTTTGAAGCTCGACAGTGAACTTACCTGGTTGCTCTTCTGTATTTTGAAGCTCAGCAGTGAGCTTGCTTGATTGCTTTCATATTTTGAAGCTCATCTGTAAGCTTACCTGCTTCCTCTCTTCCATTTTGAAGCTTAGTAGTAACCTTGCCTGCTTACGTATGATCTTGAAGCTCGGCAGTAAGCTTACAAGCTTACTTTCTCCCTTTCATAACTCAAGAGAAATCTATTGAAATAGCATTTATTTACGAACGTTGAAAATAATACTAGCATCCATCTTTCTTTCAGGAAGCAAATCTTAACCTTAATCATCATCATCATTATTATTATTATTATTATTATTATTATTATTATTATTATTATTATTATTATTAGCCAATTTACTACCCTATAAGTCAAGTGTTCCGACTGGGAAGATAGCATAATGAGGAAAGAAAATATAGGAATGAGAAGTAATGAATAGAGGAAATAGAATATTTCAAGATCAGCAACAACATTGAAATTTATCTGTCCTAAATAAACTACGAAGAGGGACTTAAGTCAACTTGCTTAACATAAACACATTCGCTGCAAGTTTGAACTTCTAAAGTTCCACCGTTTCAACTGCCCAGTTAGGAATACCATTCCTCAATCTAAATCTAGTCACAGCTGGAATACAACTTCTGGACTACTGTGAATTATTGAGTCTTATGATAGAGGAGGCAAGACTCAGAATTAACTACATGGTTAATACCACGTACAACTTGTTATTGTTATGAAGAAACCACATGTATTGGTGGGTGCATATCTATCCAAATATTTAGCCGTCATTTTTGACTGGTCGCGAACACTAGTGATAGTAATAACAACATCACATTTCATAAGCTCCTAATGATTTGGAATGTCCTTACAAATATTTAACCTTTTTTTCTCATTGGGTAGTTAGTTAGTTAATACGATTATCAAAACTTCCTACAAACTTCTGTAGAGTTTGAGGAAAGTGGAATCTATCATATAATAATAGATCTATTTACTACAAGATCGCTTTTAAAAACTTGCAACAAACCTTCAAGATCAGGGTTGAGAGGCAATGGATTGCAGAGACTCCAAAATAAACGACTTGGCTTCACAGAAAGTTCAGTTAAAAAATTTAGAGTGATATTGAATTTGGCGAAATGGATGGTAATACGCTTTTTTTTTTATGTGTACGCATATAAGACGCACACTTAAAGACACGCATGAGGAACTGCTCCTTTCAGTGATGTCTTGCGTGTCTAACTGTTTACGTTGTAGTTGATAAAGTGCCAAACTTTTTCTCCAGTCAATTTAATTTTTTTTTCTATCTTCTTTTTTTTTCATTTTTTCTTTTGGTGCCTTTCTCTTGCTCGCGAAACATGTTTCTTTTTTGGAACGTTTTTAGTTTATCTTTTGATCATTTTTAATGAAAGTTATTGTTATTATTATTAGTATTATTATTATTATTATTATTATTTTTATTATTATAATCATTATTATTATTATCATTGTTATTGTTATTATTATTATTTCTTCTTATTATTATTATTATTATTAATATTATTATTATTATTATTATTATTATTATTATTACTGTATTATTATTATTATTATTATTATTGTTGTTATTATATTATTATAAAGTAAAAAAAATAATAAAACATGTATTATAAATAAAAGATTGATAATTTTTAATGATATAAATAAAAGATTGATAATTTTTAATGAAAGTTATTGTTATTATTATTATTATTATTATCATTATTATTATTATTATTATTATTATTTTTTATTATTGTTATTATTATTATAAAGTAAAAAATTTAATAAAACACGTATTATAAATAAAAGAAAATAACAAACCAGAGAAAAATTAATCGAATAGCAAGTGGGATTATTATTATTATTATTATTATTATTATTGTTGTTGTTGTTGTTGTTGTTGTTGTTTTTGTTTTTATTATAACCAGCTCCAGCTCCTGATCTAGTCCTCTCACTTGAATATCTAATATAGGGCCTACTGATTTGATTGAATATGATTGTTATATCATTTGAATAATAATATGAATACAGTAAAATTAAATTAGGAATTCTTATTGCCATTGATACAAATTGAAAATTATATTCTACATATATTGAAATGCTTATTTCGATTAAATCAAACAAAAAATGCCTATTTTAATTACTTTAAATTAAATCAGGTCAAATTCTGTCTTGAAAGCTTTTCAATGAATGTTCTCTTTCAAAGCGGGATAGTTGACCGATAGTTATTCAATAATGCAAATGGATAAAAAGGTGTTATTAAAACTTAACCTCTGTAATCTGGCACAAAAAGCAGAAGGAAACAATTTCATCTATATAATAGAGAGATAGCTATATATATATATATATATATATATATATATATAT
>NC_090727.1:174480986-174493486 GCF_036898095.1 Palaemon carinicauda | reverse complement strand
ACCTAATAAAACATGGAAAGGGGGGTAAAATCAAAGAGGATGAAGTAGAATTAGTAGAACAACCCAAAGAAGCAAATAAGCTTAAAACCAAAAACATTTGTAAACATAATCAGACAAAAATTGAGGAAACACCAAAGAAAGGAAGAAGCATCCAATTGATGAAAAGAAGACTTTGTACAAGACGCCAACAGCTGTTTGTTACAAAGGATAAAAAGGAAAATATCAAGAATAGATATAAAGTGATAAAATTGAAGAACATTTCTATACAATGCTATAAGAAATAACTTTACTAATAGAAATAATGAAACACCTGAGCCGGTACCAAAGAGAAGTAAATAAAGCATTAAAATTTATGAAAAGAGGCAAAGCAGCAGCCTAACAATTGATTTAATAATATATTTAGGAGGGAGATTTCATAGTTGTTAACTGGCTGAACTTTACACTAAATGCTTGCAAGAATGCTCTATACTTAGTTTGAAAAACATCATCATTATACTAATTCGCAAAAATGGATACTCAGAATACCTGAAAAATTACCTCCCAATAACTTTACTCTCCCTAATATAAAACATATTTACAAACATCCGAATAGAAAGCAGGGTTATTTTAATCAAGTTATTGCAAACTATTTAAATCAGAGTAAAAAAATCATGATTAAATCAAAATGAAATATACTGTCAGAAATTATCTTTGAAAAAGGGAAACTTCCAAAACTGGTGACGGTTTATAAGTATTGCAAAAAATTGACCAAATCTTAGTTAATAGCCATAACATTTTGGGTAAACGTGGTGTTCTTAAGAATTGAAGTTGTAGTTACAAATATACAAATTATAAAGGTCTTGATTTTTCAACAGCGTTAATAGGAATTACAAATTTTGTTGCTAGTAGAGTACGCACATGGAGAAGTCGTTGATATGTTTTTAGTTTTATTTCTTAATGTGTAGTGTGTGTTAGGATAAAATTGCTATATGTCAGTATTTTTGTTTGATTGCAGTTTCGCTTATTTTTGTGTATTTAGATACTGGTTACTATAATTTGTCCGCTCCGATTAAATCATAAGTCTGAATTTTGGTTTTAAGAGAAAAACTCATCTTAAGTAATGTATATTGAACTATGGTTTCATTTAACGTAGATCTAGTTCAATACCAGGAAATATCCTGATAAGACTGAAATAAATAATCAGAAGCAGCAAATAGGTATTACTGAAAACAAATTCATTAAATCAAGAAAGTTAATTCAAATAAAAAAATCTGATTTAGATAAAATAGATTTTTTGTTTAGTTTTAAAAAAAATCATGATTTTTTTCAACCCTGATAGAAAGACAGCTAGACTTTAATCAACCACGAGCGTAGGCAGGCTTTAGATTAGAAGTGGGTGATCAACAACTACCAGGCTTTAGATTAGAAGTGGGTGATCAACAACTACCCACATCCATGTGATTAACCAGCTAATAGAAAAATCAACAGAGTATGACATACCACTATGGATGGCATTTATAGACTATGAGAAAGCTTTTGATTCTGTCATAACCTCAGCAGTAATGAAAGCCCTTCAAAGACAATGATTAGATGAATCTCATGTTAGATCGCTTGAAGATATCTATAAAGGAGGTACAGCAATCCTAAAACTACATAAAGATATAGAGAAAAATCTGATTGAGAAAGGAGTTAGACAGGAAGACCCCATCTTCTAAATTATTCACAGCATGCCCTAGAAGTTGGCGTGATTGATAGCGACCTTACCTTTCATTTGAAGGGGCAAAGGTTCGACCCTAGTATGAGATAGAAATTTATGTCTATTTCAGCACGATATTGTGTTGATTTTCATCCATATATATATATATATATATATATATATATATATATATATATATATATGTATATATATGTATATATATAAATATATGTATATATATATATATATATATATATATATACATATATATATATATAAAACTTTCTTCGTGGCTAAGTGGTAAGGTCAATGTCATACAAGTATCCTGGACCAGGGATCGAAACCCGGATATCATATTACCAGCATTTCTATAACCGCTTGTTAACAGATATTTATGATACTTCCTTTCAGGTCATTATCAAATAGTTGGCTATTGAATAGGGAGCAAACGGTAGTCGCATTTAAAGGTAGGCCACCTACTATAACGGTCACATAATATCGTAGGTCACGTTCAGAAGGTAGGCCACCTACTATACCGGCACTCTATGGGCTTTGAGTGATTTCGCCTGGGCTCTGATACCGAGGTTGTTAAGAGAATCCAGACTTTAATGTATTAAAATATATGGCTTATTTGAAATATGAAAAACACGTTTGAATGTGCCAAATGTATCATAAATGGAATGCCAAGTCACAAACCTACCAATTAGCTACGATGGTGAAGATGGGTTGATTTCAATTCTAAGTACAAAACACCTGAATTCGACAGGTATATGTACAGAAGAATTGTCATCGACTTTTATCTTTCTTCGTGGCTAAGTGTAAGGTCAATGTCATACAAGTATCCAGGACCAGGGTGCGAAACCCGGCCAGTCTGATACTATATTCTTTGAGTGATTTCGCCTGGGGCTCGGATCCCGAGGTCGTTAAGAGAATCCAGACTTTAATGTATTAAAATATATGGCTCATTTGATATATATATTTATATATATATATATATGTATATATATATATATATATATATATATATATATATATATATATATATTTATATATATACAGAATATATATGAAAATTTGCTTTCTGAGTGAGGATACTTTAACATGGTGAGAGAGTTTATGTATCGGCATGATCAACAAAGCTGTACTAGTAAGGTTTGCTGCGAGCGATCAGACGAAGATATCCCATCATCACCAATACGCTCTGGGTAGCACGGTGATGAAAACTGGCCAGACCCCCAACATGTGAATCTTTTTCCTGTCCTGCAGTAGACTAGAAATGTCTGCATAAGTTTATATATATATATATATATATATATATATATATATATATTTATATATATATATACATACACACACACTATATGTACAGTATGTATATATATATACATATATATATATATATATATATATATATATATATATATATATATATATATATATATATATATATACAGTATATACATATGTATATATTTGTTTATATATGTGTATATACATACACACTCACACATACACATATATATATATATATATATATATATATATAAATATATGTATATATATATATATATATATATATATATATATATATATATATATAAAACTTTCTTCGTGGCTAAGTGGTAAGGTCAATGTCATACAAGTATGAGGTAGAAATTTATTTCTATTTGAACACGATGTTGTGTTGATATTTATCCATATTGACTCATTAGGGGTAATTTGAATGAATTACTACCAATTGTGTCACGTGGTGGCCCGGGGAAATCTGGTGAAACTCGCTGGTAAAGAGACTGATGTCTCACCAGGTAAATCCTCGGACAGCTAGATTAGTGTCAGGTTCAGATTTCCTTTTATGGGCTCTCGTGGCATGGTTGGTTTCGACCTGGCCTTTCATTAGAAGGGGCTAGCGTTCGATCCCAAGTATGAGGTAGAAATTTATTTCTATTTGAACACGATGTTGTGTTGATATTTATCCATATTGACTCATTAGGGGTAATTTGAATGAATTACTACCAATTGTGTCACGTGGTGGCCCGGGGAAATCTGGTGAAACTCGCTGGTAAAGAGACTGATGTCTCACCAGGTAAATCCTCGGACAGCTAGATTAGTGTCAGGTTCAGATTTCCTTTTATGGGCTCTCGTGGCATGGTTGGTTTCGACCTGGCCTTTCATTAGAAGGGGCTAGCGTTCGATCCCAAGTATGAGGTAGAAATTTATTTCTATTTGAACACGATGTTGTGTTGATATTTATCCATATATATATATATTATATATGTATATATATTATATATATATATATATATAATATATATATATATATATATATACATATATATATATATACATATATATATATATATATATATATATATATATATATATATATATATATATATATATATTACAGTATATGGCTGTGTGCGCTGAGCATACTAAATAGCACACACAAGATTGATATTTAAATGTATTGCATGTTTAATTCTTTAATTCAAATGAAAAATGACGAAATAAGTATCAAGGAAGCGCATTAGAATAATGGATAAAAGTAATCAGTATGTTAAAAGATTTCTTTATTATTATTAAAACAATAACATTTACTGAAGTATATTCTGCAATATTCAATTTACGTCTTAAACTAGGATGTATATTACTGTGGGAAACAGAATATTCGCTTTAGCACGATGAATTAAATATTCACAAAAATTAATAGTGAAGAAAATGAGAATGTCTGTATATTATAATGAAGTTATTTCCAAACAGTGTGATGGTGACGTAAAATGATTTGTAATATTTCGAAAGATCAAGATCATTAATATGTTAACAAATTAATGTTATCTGATATGTTAATGGATGTTGACCAGCTTTTGAAAGATTCGTTATTGACTTGGTGCTTTCAATTGGCGTAACAGTGGCGATGGTCGTCATTGCTGGTTGGTATATAGAACTGAACTTATATTTTCTTAGTTTTATTGGCAAATTATGTGCCTTAATTTAATTCTAATTACAGCAAAGCGCGAATGGTGTGCATATATATATGTATGTATATATATATATATATATATATATATATATATATATATATATATATATATATATACACATTATATATATATGTGTGTGTGTGTATAGGAGAATTTATCAGAAATTAAAGTGAAGTTTGAAATATAGGAATGTAATATAAAAAGGAAGGTATGAAATTCATCAGTAACAATAAAATTAAACGTTTTTATATCTTATTGAGAGACCAAATTTGACAATTGCTAAAGGTCCCTATAATTTCTACGAAGTAGCCTAATATTACAGCTATAATGACTTATTCAATTCACGACTGAAATTGAGATTTATTGTAAACTATGGAAAAATCAAAATCATAAGTGAGAATCTTGTTGGAAGAAAATCATTTCGCTCTGCCCACGAATCCATGATCACTCACCTGGTGTTGATTGTGGTGGCATGGTGGGAGTGGGGAGGCTGGTGAGGGGGGGGGGGGGGGGGTTTGCAGTTGAGAAGAGGGGGGGGGGAGTTGCATTTGGTTTGGATTAGGGGTGAGGGGTATTCATTGTCCCTCCGCTCCCTCCACCATATATAAGAAGACAATGGAACAACAGTAGTCAGTGAAGGTAGAGAGATCGAGATTGCTGTTAGGAGAGATTCTCTCTCTCTCTCTCTCTCTCTCTCTCTCTCTCTCTCTCTCTCTCTCTCTCTCTCTCTCTCTCTCTCTCTCTCTCTCAAATTATCAATAGTTTAAGATCTAGCAGGAAGTACAGCTTGATTGAAAGATATCATTACCCTTATTGAAAAAGATACAAATCGAACCTTGCAAATTAGCTACTTATGTTTTTAACATGCAGCAATCTTAATATCAAGATATTTTTGGTAATAGATGATTTTTGAGAGAGAGAGAGAGAGAGAGAGAGAGAGAGAGAGAGAGAGAGAGAGAGAGAGAGAGAGAGTTTACCCGCGCATTGTCATTAAAAAGTATTATTTATGTTGTAAGAAAACTTCCAGTATTAATGATATCTTATTGCTGTGGAATTACCCCTTGTTTTGAATTTCATTAAAATACGAATTTATTTTGCTATTTCTCTTCATTGTATTGCGTACTTGTCTTTACCTTTGAATCTTTCAAGCCCAAAAATACCCCTAAATTTCTTTAGCCTATTTTTTAAAAAAAAAACGAAAATACTTTCCTTCTTAACCCCTTTCAAATTCTTTCAAGTAAGTAACCACACGTTTGACCGTTTGATTGAAGCCTCGCTTACCAAGCTTCTGTTGCTTCGTTTGTTGCCTCATTATTACCTTTTTTTATATTCTAATGTATTTATCATTCCCAAAGAGGACTGCAAGGGTGAGACCCCCATGGAACCAATAACAGTAGCAACGACCCCAGCAACGAAGAAACCAACGACCCAAGGCATCACTACGACAGCCGAGCCCTTCAGTCGTCTATTCTGCGGTAAGAGTTTGGTCCCGGAGTTCATTCTGGTCTTTGAAGTGGTAGATTAATATCAAGTCTGCCATGAAATAGTTTTTCTTTTTAGTGGCAGATGTGATTAAGTGTACCAAATTAATTAATGTGCATGATATAGAGGATATGATGAAATTGATAAATTGACCTATACTTTAGAGTTCATGATAATTGCTGGATTACATTTTTTTCTAGTCTCGTGTCATGTAATTCGGAAAGAGAGGTTTTTATTAATTTATGAATTTATTGATATTTCTCCGGTATTTATTAATTTATGTATTGATATATTTCCCCGGTATTTACTCATTTATGTATTTATTGATATATTTCCCCGGTATTTATAGATTTATGTATTAATTGATATATTTCCCGGTATTTAATGATTTATGTATTTATTGATATATTTCCCCGGTATTTATTAATTTGTGTATATATTGATATATCGACTGACATAACCATTGTTATCAATTTACGTATTATTAGAAAAATGTGGCCGCTCAAAGGTTACCATGCCAAGAATCGTGGGAGGTTCAATAGCATCTGTACACGAGTATCCTTGGCTGGTGTTTTTGCACATGCGCACTAAGAGGGATTCGTTCACCTGTGGAGGGTCACTCATTACGAAAGACTTCGTTCTAACAGCTGCTCATTGCGTCTATGGGTAAGTATAGTAAGGACTCTTCAATGGAATTTGTTAAATCATGTGAAAAGCAGGTGGTATTGATACGTAGAATAAGAGGCAATTGAAATGGTCATATAATTAAGAGATGAATATAAGAAAAGGGTTTTTTTTCAATCTGGTTCCACTGAAAATTAAAGCAATTGATAAACATCCCATACAAGTAGTCTTTTCTGATGGGAGAATCCAAGAGCATTTGCTATTAACTTTGAAGTCTTTTCAAGACATAAGGCTGAAGGAATATAGATAAAAACAGAAATAATGAAATGAAAATATTAAATATTGAAAAAACTTTTATTGAACCCAGCAGTTGCACCTTAGAAGCGATGGCGTAGTTTTCAAAGAAAGAAAGAATACAACGAACTATGTTTACTGAGAAAATAAATTCTTCTATTAACGTGCTTTTTCCCATTTAATGGGGTAAGAATGGTAGCCTTCTTTTTGAATGACATTGCTTTGGCTTTTGGGTAGACCGTAGTCCCGATCAGCTGCTCTGCCTGCCAAACAGCCAACCATTGAAGCGTTCTTTCATTGACATTAACTAAGTCAGAGTTCTCCAAATTATGAGATAGTGGGTATGGCCGGAGAATATGATTGATGGTCTGGGTATTTTCTCCACATTCGCAAGACTTGCCGGTTTTAAGGCCCCATTTAAATAGATTGTCACCTGTATTGGCCATTCCAGCTATACCCCTGTTAAGGGAACTCCCAATCACGCCTGGAAGTAGGGCCCCACTGCAGTGCTAAAATTAATTACTCTAATAACACTTTTCGAAAATCTCCATGTTTCCTTGTTCTTCTAGCCTTCCCCCTGTGGTGGGATAGTGTCTTCAGTGGACCTTACGCAGTACACTGAACAGGGAAGTATGAAGAGATTCTCGAAGCATGTTAGAGTAATATTGTTTTTATTTCTCCATGTGTATTTATTTTTCCCGGACTTTTTAAATCAATCATAACCCCTCGACCATCACAATATCGAATCTGGATTCGATATTTGAACAGGTCACTTACTCAGCTCAAATCTTTCGACTTTGTTCATATATTTTAAGATTATTCTTTTCGAGAAACATATATTACCACAAGCTATCATACCAATCTTTTCGCAAACAAGTGCTCTTATAATTGACGTCAATCTGGCTCTAATTTTTTACTTCAAACTACCATAGCAGTGTATTCTCTCAGCACATGGTTCCAATACAAACTGACCTAAGGAGGCTGGCAGATTAGTTCTTCATATATTTCAGGAAAATTGATACCATCCACGTCTACCCATCTGCCCACAAATACCCTGATCTGGAGGACACGAACGAGTACCGAATCGAATCTTCTGAAGTGATTATCCACGAAAAATATGATGATTTTGAGGTAAGGGAAAAAATTCACACGTTATACATACACACACACATTTTATATATATATAATATTATATATATATATATATATATATATATATATACATATATATATATATATATATATATATATATATATATATATATATATACATATATATATATATATATATATATATATATATATATATATATATATATATATATATATATATATTAAATATTAGCAGATACTGCTTACAGGTTGTCTTACAAGGAGTAATGTGAGCAATATCAGTGGTTCTTTGCTCCTTGTCCTTTACTTTATATCCGATCCATATGGTTTGTTGCACCAAGCAACTCAACTTCTTTTACACATTGTTTAGTTTCCTATGAACCAATGAGATTAATAAACATCTTATTAATATTGTTTTATTATTATTCTAATTTTTCTTGATATGGACATTGTAATAGAGATAAGACAGGAATAATCTTGAATATCTAAATTGGTATCCATGAAGAGAGCTTTTCCATGTCAGCTCAGCACTTCTCAATAATGTTGAGTTTTTCATTGCAAGTACTACTACTACTACTACTACTACTACTACTACTACTACTACTACTACTACTACTACTACTAATAATAATAATAATAATAATAATAATAATAATAACTTATTATTGGGGTAGAGTTCTCTTGCTTCAGGGTATACTCGGGCACACTATGCTTTCTTATTTGTCTTCCTCTTGTTTTTAAAATTATTATAGCTTATAAATGAAAGATTTATTTTAAGATTAATACTATTCTTAAAATATTTCATTTTAATTATTCATTACTTCGCATGTAGTTTATTTATTTCCTTATTTTATTTCCTTTCCTTACTGCGCTGTTTTTCCATGTTGAAGCTCTTGGGCTTATAGCATCCTGGTTTTCTAACTAGGTTGTAGCTTAGCTAGTAGTAATAATAATAATGATAATGGTATTAATAGTACTAATATTGGTCATCCATCTACATAGCTCGTACATTTTAGTTTGTGTTCACTTTGTGTTTCAGAAACAACACGACATCGCTTTGGTGAAGCTGAAAGAGCCAGTGTCCTTTGGAAGTAACCTGTCCCCAGCTTGTTTGGCCAACGAGAACGATATGCATACATTGGCAGTCGTTGCAGGATGGGGAAGGCTCAACCACGGTGAGAATAATCAATTTCATTTTAATCATTTACTCAAATTATCGTCAGCGCCTCCAAAGCTGTGTATTTGTGGAGGGCTAGGTAGTGATTTGCTGTGGGTGTTACCTAACCTAACTTACCCTAGCCTGTTCCAACTTAAACTTGAAAGGTAAATAACAAGCTCTTCTCCTATAAAATGTATTGTTTAGAGAAACTTGGCCACAAATCCACAAAATCATTATGGCTATGTTTTGGTTTTAACTGATGGGGCAATTATTTTGTCTCTGATCTTCATGAAGACAATTCTGTCAATTCTTTTCCATTGGCTAGGAAAATATATTGAAACAAATCATATGCATTATAGTTGCCAGAATCTCAAATTGATTTCGAATTAGAATATAATATTGTTTTCTACCACTTCCCAATGCTGGTTGTCATCTGTTCAGCAAAGTAAACTGCGCTGTGTCTGATATTAGAAGTCGATCAACCTCAAGCCAAATACCATTGCTATAGATCTGAAGGAAGGCATCCTCCGTAATCGGTTACTCAGTGAATAAAGCATCAAATAACATATATTTGTACACAATACTAATGCTAGTATGTATTGACAGTATGGCTCGGAATTAAGAAGTAAAATGCATTACAGGCGCCCACTTGGTGTGCTTGCTGATTTTTTTTTTCAATATCCAATTTTGATATTGCTCTTCTCTTGGTCTATTCCCATTTTTATGATAACTTTATGAAGGTTTACGGTTAAGAACAAAGGAATAAATACGCACAGACGCACACACACATATGTATATATATATATATATATATATATATATATATATATATATATGTATATATATATGTATATATATATATATATATATACATATATATATACATATATATATATATATATATATATATATATATATATATATATATATTTATATGCGTGTGTGTGTGTACTGTGCAAGAGAGCATTGTGTCTCAATAGTAATTTCCATGAAATTTATACACACACACACACACATATATATATATATATATATATATATATATATATATATATATATATATATACATACTTACATACATATATATGCATATATATGTATATATATATATATATATGTGTGTGTGTGTGTGTGTGTGTGTATATATATGTGTGTGTATGTATATTTATACTCTATATGCTTCTTCGTAAATATATAAAATCCTGCTAGCATAAAAACTGTACATACAATTATACAAACATATACAGTATATAGGTATACGTACATACAGGTCTGCTATGTTATATAAATCATAAAATCAATTAATCCAAGTTCTTTTAGCGGTTGTATTTACCTTAGTGTTTGCTAGACTTATTGAAAGTAAACGGAAAATGAAGTGATTAGTCCTCCATGTCAATCATTCTTTGTTTGACAGAAAACATATCGCTTGATACACATGGAGAATTTTTTTGTTGATTTTCTTCTTTTAGCATTGATATTTTTGTATTTTTTGTATTTTTTATTTTATTTTATGAAATCCATAACTTGGAATAGAATTGAAATAAAAAAGAAACGCGTTCTAACACTCACAATTAGTTCGCTTCAGTTGGTTGTCAGTGTCCAGAGGTCTGCAACAGGCATAATCTTTTTGTAGCGTTACCAATCTTTTTTGCAGCCTTTGGGATAGGTTTTGTGCTAGATTAAGGCCTGCTTAATTCAAAACCACCACCATCCAACAATATTCCTTTGATTTTATCTTCCCGTCCACTTTTGGTTTTGTCTTTTTGCTTTGATTTACCCTGCTTCAGGCCTGGGCTAGGTACAGACTTCATATTGGCTGCCCATCACTGGCCTTTGCCTCTAAATATAGGCTTTTCAGAAAATGACTCCTTGTCAATATGCATGTAACCTGCATAAAAGCCATTGCAAGGTCCATTATATTCCAGTGACCAGCATTCCAGCTAGAAGCACTTTCAAACCATCCTTTAACCCCGTATAGCCATTGAGTTATACAGTGATATGCAAAATATTACCCTAGGCACATCACTGTAATCTCTGTAAAGCCAGTGTACCATGCATTAACGCAACACCGTTCCATTCGTTCCAGATGACCCAGATGCTATTCCAAAAGAACTCATGGAAGTGACCCTCGATATTAGCGACCACGATGACTGCAAGAGCATTTACGAAGGGACGGTGGACATCACTGATAACATGATCTGCACCTACACAGTTGGCAAGGATGCCTGCGTTGTAAGTGCTAATGCGGGATTTGGAGTGGGTCCTTTATCCTTAAGGAATCCTTTTGCTTCAATGGTGAAATTCCGGTTGTATTTCAACCTGGCCTTCTTCTTATATAGCTAAGATTGTAATATTTTCTTTTGGTTATGTTCAAAGTTCTCAAAATCGTTTCAAATTATATTTACTAGTTCAAAAATCAAAACTTTTTTTAGGCAAAATTCTGAAGGCTTTTTCATAGCCAAAAATCATTAATATTTCTCAACTAGTTATTTGAATGTCTGTGGGGTAACAGCAGGACCCTTCTATACACTCTATATAGTTTCTAGTAAATACAACGATTTTATTCTTATATCTTCATGGTATCTGGACTCTTCAGGAACAATAAAAAATCGGGTATCTAATTTATGACCTGTTAGTCTATTTATAACAGATCAATTGTTTTAGGCTAGTCGTAATACATGGATCAGCATCAGGATATTAGAAATGGAAGTCTTGTATCTGCCAAGGTGATGGTGAACGTCTTTTATCTCTCAGGGTGATAATGGAAGTTCTGTATTTTTTTCAAGGGAATAATGAAAGTCCTGTACCTCTCGGGGTGATAGTGGAAATCTTCTATCTCTTTGGGTGATAGTGAAAGTAATTTTTGAGAGGATAATGGATGTCAACTTCTCAGAGTGATAGTGGAAGTCCGGAATTTGTTCAAGATGATAATGAAAGTCCTATATCTCTAAGGGTGATAGTGGAAATGTTGTTCTGACCCTATTTATCTGCTCACCTTGAACAAAGAAATGCCTGTATCTTTCAGGGTGACAGTGGAGGACCTCTGTTAATTGAGGCTGGCCCTGATACCTGGGTTCAAGTGGGTGTGGTGAGCTTTGGTGCCGGATGTGCAGGAGACGCTCCAGGAGTCTATACCCGAGTGTCGAAATATGTTGACTGGATCAAATCGCGT
>NC_090727.1:174458486-174475986 GCF_036898095.1 Palaemon carinicauda | reverse complement strand
TAAGGGACGATCTCCTGAGGCAGCCCTACTTCATAAGGTTCCACGTCAGCCTGCAAAACCTCTCTCTTCATGGGTGAAAGTTATCCAGAATCCCCTTAGTCTTGAAGGCATTTCCAGGAGGGCAGCCACACAGATGACTGCCTCCCTGAGGAGTTTGTTGGTAGCCATCTACCAGGCAAATGGGTCATGTTTGGAAGATGGTGCCAGTAGAGGACTTCCTACTGTACCTCAGGATGGATGAAGGCCCCTCGATTCCTGGGGTCGAAGGGTACCGAGCGGCACTGGGCCAAGATTTCTCGCTCAAGGGATTGAACCTAAGGGCCTCGAAGCAGATAACTAGGCTCTTAAAGAGCTTTGAGGTGTTGTGTCCCCCCAAGCCCCTACAGGCTCCAGAAGGGGACCTTCCTTTTAGCCCTTCGGGGATGTCCTGTACAGATTCTGATGATGAAGACAGTCTTTCTCCGAGTCTTAGCCTCATCCAAAGGGTTAGCAAGATACACGGCCTGTCCTATAAAGTGTGCCACACTAGAGGTTGGAAGGAGTTAACATTCCGGTTTGTCCCCTCCTTCATGGCAGAGATCCATAACCTTTCGGTAGAAAAAGGTGCTGTGACGATAAGGACCTTCTCCCGTGCCCTGTCCGATCCATGATGGAGTACCTGGCTAGGACGGTGAGACTGTGACCTGCCATAAAGATCCTCTATGTATCCACTGATAGAGTGGATAAGCTGGTGGCGAGGAATACTGTCTCATTTTGGATAAGGGAAACAATCAGAAGAGCCTACAGGTCAGCAGGAGATGCCCCTCCCAAATCTATGAAGCTGCACAAGGTCAGGAGGATGGGGACTTCTCTAGTGTTCTCCAAGGATATGGCAGTTAGTGAGTCTGGAGGGTGGTGGTGCGAAAGGTGCAGTTCAACTTACGTCACACTGTCTGAAAGACTGTTCGGTCAAGTTTATCAATGTGTTCAATTCGTGGCTGCACAGCAGCAAATCTAACTACGACCTTTCCCTTCTACTCTCCCCGCTTTAGTAGCATTTTCCTTTGGCGTACTGGGCGGAGCATCAAACAGTCCTGGTGAGTGTGATTCAGCCTTGTCTTCAGCCTTGTGAGCGTGTTTCCCTTGTTGAGATGTAAGTATCTTAATTATCTAAATGACCTCCTCAGTGCAGCTCCCCTCCCTTTTCCACCTAGATCCTTTGTTCCGACCTCATAAGGATGAGTCTGCTAAGAACGAAATTCGGAGTAAGTACTGTATATCGCATCGGAATAAATGGCAAATTTCAAGTAATTCGTATTTTTCAGAGCTATATTTACGACGAATTTCCTTCTAGTTACGTCCCGCCCAGACATCCCCACAGGGTTCCACAGGTGGGGGTTGAATTTTTGGCTATGGGAACTGTAATGAGGATCTCTACCCTTGTATGACCTGAGCTGGAGCATGATGGGTGCTGCCAGATGCATTATGCTTAAGAAAGTTGTGGAGGACTATCGTATTTTCTGGTCGTGACTGGAAAGTTATCCAGATCTCCTAAGAAGGAAGTTCGTCATAACTGTAGCTAGGAAAAAATACAAATTATTGAGAATTTCCTCTATATCACAAACACTTGTGATTTTAATCAATGTAAATATTAATCACAATGGCAATTAATATCGAATTCTCTCCTTGGTAATACATATCCACTGCAAATTCATGTATGATAAATGTTTCTGGCTAGGCATGGGTTCAAACCTATGCCTCTGAGTCAAAATAATGCAATGACCGCTTTACCAATCGAATTATCAAGAATTATTATATAAGTTCATTTCAAGTCCGCTGTACATAATCGTGTCGAATAAAAATTCTGTTCTTAGACTTGTAATTAACCAATCTCCACCATGATAGCTGATTATTGAGTTTGCATCACGTGGTTTTTAAATTGAATATTTATGACTAACACTCGGGATTTTAATCAATGTAAATAAGCACAATGGCATTTGATATCGAATATATATATATATATATATATATATATATATATATATATATATATATATATATATATATATATATATATAGGGCTTGGTAGAGTAGTGGTTTTGGAAGTATAGAATATTACCCGTTGAGACATTATATCAAGAATAAATTTCTCTTGGCCTATGTCTGAATAACCTGGTATGAGTTCTCTAAGTAGAAAACTAGTGAGTGTTATGAAAAAATATACTTAATTGACCTTACATCATCAGCATACTCTAGGTCTGCTAAATTCCTCAACAATCTAGTCCAATCCTTCTCCACCATCTCTCACGCATTACAGAATCCATGAACACCACAGGATTTGCAATGCATGCTTATCAGAATGCATGAAATATCACACGAAGTTGGGCGGAAGATCAATAGAAGAAAGACAGAGATGATGAGAACGGAACCTGCAATGGAAGATGAAATATCATTGGAAGGAGAAATGATTAATAAGGTAGAATAATTTAAGTATTTAGGAACTAAGATCTCCAATACAGGGTCATTAGAATTAGAGTTTAGTGAAACATTGAAAAAGCAAATCAGACAATGGCTAGGTTAAATAAAATTTGGAAATCAAATCGCCTGAAATTACATATATAAATCAGACTATATATCAGTTTAGTGAGATCGGTGTTACTCTATGAACATGAGTCATGATATGAAAATGAAACAATCTCCAGTAGATTTAGTAGATTTGAGAACAAAGACCTCAGAAGGATATTGGGAGTTAAATGGCTGGACAGGATTAGAAATGAAACTGCAAGAGAGATTACTTTAGTACCATATGTGGATGAGATCATGGTGGGGGTATATAGAGATGGATTTGGTATGCTCTTAGCTATCCCCAAGAGAGATTAGTTCGCCAAGGCACTAGAAAAGTTGGAAGACCCAGGCCTACATGATTTAGGACTATGAAACGCGAAGTGGGAGATGATGAATGGAGAAGTATTGAATCTAACCGAGGCCCTGATTATCAAGTTGATACCCGTACAACTATCACAGATGATTGGCAGGTCGTGGATTTATAAGAAATACAAGTTATAATAAATCTTTTAACTTTAAGGGCTCATATGGACAGATGGTATTCGCAACACAAGACGAGTTTGTTTCATGTTGAAGCATCATTTTCTTTTCAAAGGCATGGGTCGTAGTCGTACAGTAGCAGCAACTACAGTAAAGTAGACAAGACAAGAACGCTTCAAGGACAGTTCTAAAGCTGGATGCTCCGTAGCTCTTCGAGTATGGATTAGTACATCCAACCGTTCATAAAAGAAACCCAAAGAAAAAAGCGGGTTTGGAGGACAAAGAGCATGAAAGAGAAAAGCGAGAGAATGGGTGGAAGGAACCGTGTAGGCCCGGAAGCGTTCCAGATGGAAACAGATCCAAAGGCCTAGACGGGAAGAAACCCTTCCTCGCCGATGGAATAGTTCCACAATACCTTAGCTTTTGTGCTTCGCTTTTGTTCTTGTGCGGCCGCCGAAGTTTATTTATTCTCCGGGAGAAAGTGAAACTGGTTTGTTAGCCGGCGGGGCAACCCCCACCCACACCCTCCCCTCCCCCACTATCCCTGACATCATCCCCTCATCCCGCTCTCATATCTCCCGGCTGTTTTCCTTGTTATTTGGGATCTGTCTGACAGCAAGTTACCTCTGGCGGAGGAAGGTAATCCTCGTTCAGTTCAGTTGATCTTTTTGCAGTTTACTATCGAGAGATTGCTTGTATTGAAGGCAAAGGGGCGAACGTTCTTTTATACTTAGATTGTTCCCAGTTAAAAAGAAAATTAAAACTATAGAACACAGATAACTTAAAGGGACCCAAACCATTTAAAAGTAGTTTTTTTTTTTTCGTTTTATCTGGGGGCATTTTGCATTTTAACTCTGGGAACAGAGAAGATCAAACATTTCTACTGTTGTTTTAGCGTTTTAAAAGGACAAGTTATTTATACTGAAGTAAAGAATGCTACAGAATTTTAGAAACGCTGAACAAACCCTACAATCCTTGTGGTGGCCGATGTGGTAACGTCCCTGACTGGTTATGGCCAGATTGGGGTTCGAGTCCTGCTCAAACTCGTTAGTTTTTTTGGTCGCTACAACCTCACCATCATTGTGAGCTAAGGATTTGGGGGTTTGGGGAAGCCTATAGGTCTACCTTCTGAGTCATCAGCAGCCATTGCCTGACCCTCCTTGGTCGTAGCTTGGGTGAAGAAGGGGCTTTGGCGCTGATCATATGTATATATGGTCAGTCTCTAGGGGATTGTCCTGCTTGATAGGGCAATGTCACTGTCTCTTGCCTCTGCCATTCTTGAGCGGCCTTTAAACCTTTAAAAGACCAATTACTAAATAAAAATGAGTTAACCTTTTGTTAACCTTCAGCTACATTACAACAAATGATGATTATTGATTAACGTTTCCCAATTCTATATTTCGTTCCATCTTTTATTTTTGTCTTTCTGTATCAGGTCTACAGTATACTCGTTTCTCTCTCTTCCTCTTTCTGTCTAGTATACTTTTTACTACCTCTCTCTCTCTCTCTTTCTCTCTCTCAAATATAGCGTATCCTTAGATCTTGCTTCCAGCGGATGTAATAAACAGTAACACGGTAAACTAGTTCAAGAATAAGTTAGACAAAATCACAAAAGCTCTCTAAATGCTTAAAGTAAATCGCTTTACCCAAGAGCAAATGGAGTCTCCGCAGATGAACTAAAAAGTCTTTGAGATATCCAAAATCCTTGTAACTCCTTGTAACGCTCTCTCTCTCTCTCTCTCTCTCTCTCTCTCTCTCTCTCTCTCTCTCACTTCAGTAGTAATATGTGAATACTGGTGTGATGCGTCTGTGACGGTTTATAAATTGCGAGTAACACGTAAAAAAAAACAATAGGTTATGCTAATGAAGTGATCTCGATATAGATTAATCCAGCGCCTTACAAACTTATTCACACTCAGTGCAGCTTTTCTGATGTGGTAACGTCCCTGACTGGTGACCGCTAGACTGTGGTTCTGGTCTCGCTCAAACTCGTTAGTTTCTTTGGTCGCTGCAATCTCACCATCCTTGTGAGCTAAGAATGGGGGGGGGGGGCGGGTTTGTGGGAGCCTATAGGTCTATCTGCTGAGTCATCAGCAGCTATTGCCTGGCCCTCCTTGGTCCTAGCTTGGGTGCAAAGGGCGCTTGATCGCTGATCATATGTATATACGGTCATTCTCTAGAGCATTGTCCTGCTTGATAGGGCAATGTCCTTGTCCCTTGCCTCTGCCATTCATGCGCGGCCTATAAACCTTTAAATAGCATAACGTCGTTTAACTTTGAAGATTCCATCACGAAAGCTCGTAGCTTGGAACATTGTAAACCATATTATTCCCTTGAGGATTGTAATACTTCTTTGATTTACTCCTTGTATAACTTCACGGCAAGCTTCCCATTCAACGATATTTTTAATTAAGAGAAAATATCTTGATATCACGGTTTAGATAAGGCTTCTTCAGGTAGCGGCGGTTTGCATGGAGAAAATTGGAATGGCCTTATCTGCTGTGCTGTCACACTAAGGCGTTCATTAATTATCTCGCCGAAATAGAATGTAAAGAAGAGGAGGGAGCCAAAAATAGAGATCATGTCCAACAGGAAAATGTGAAAAATTAGGAAACGCTGCTGCTTCTCCTGATCATTTGCCTACCCGTTTTTTTTTTTTTTTTTTTTTTTTTGTAAAGACAAAGAAACCCCCCCCCACCCCCCACCCTTTCTGCTATGTGATTAGGAAACTTTTCCTTAGAAATAAAGAGGATATGATACGTAAGAGCTCAGCGGGGTTCACTTGGCCGTGAAATTAAGATTTGGGATAAGGAGAAAACACGTGAAAAACTTATGTAAGAGGGATGTTGAAAAATCACAAATATGTTCTAATTTTCTATGTTATGGTGGTTAGTTTGATATGTAATCTAAGTCAAATACAGTGTCGAGGGAGGAATATTTTATTCTTACAATACACTACGATTGTTTAGGGCTGGATTTCAATGCAGATTAAACATTGAGATATAGCTGCTCTTAAGATGATAATAATAATAATGATAATAATAATAATAATAATAATAATAATAATAAAGATAAAAAGCCTATTTTAGCTGCTATGTGAATAAGGAATTTTACTGACATGAAGTTGTCCTCTCCTTAACGAAAATCTCTCGAAACTGATTTATCCTTCTGTGCAAATCCGAAAGGAAATTGGGTTGAATGTGGGCCACTAAATGAAATCGATGTTCCTACTACCTGTAATTGAAAGTATTATAGCACAAAATGCAAGGAAACCATAATAAATCCGAGTAGGCTTAATTTGGTTCATCTCTACCAATCAACGTTTTTCTCCTACATCATGGGTACGATCTGGGAACCCGACAAAAATAATCAACGGGTCTAATCAGTTCGTTATATTCAGAAGTGTCTGAAGCATTTTTACCTCCGCCAACGAAGTTGGAAGGAGATTATGTATTCGACCCTGTATGTGCGCGCGTGCGTGTATATATATATATATATATATATATATATATATATATATATATATATATATATATATATATGTATGTATATATATATATATGTATGTATGTGTGTGTGTTTGTTTGTTTGTTTGTTTGTATGTGAATAGCTTTCTGCCCACAATTTTAATCATACCTGTTATTGCAACAAACATCTCGTTCTATTTCTAAAATTTCAGAGGTATTTTTCGTTTTATTAGATGATTTCAGAGTTTATCTTTTGCTGTATTGAGATTTAAAGTTGTTACAGTCATCAGATCACAAATATTTTGTATCAGCTATAAAGGTATTTTATTGGTTACATCGTTTCAGAATGTTTATTTGTTACTTTGCTCTATCAAAACAATCAATCATTCTATTCAGTCAACTTCTCCTTCATGCAGTTTTGTTGATGATTCATGAAGGTACATTTTCTACTGTTGTGACACAGCAAAGCATTATATGATGCCGAACAGGAAATAGATCCTGTAAAGGTTCCTTGTGACCTTGGATCTGTGAAGGTCCTTCACTGATCCAAGGTCACAAGGTCACAATCATATAACGTGGTGTACTGTAGGATTTTTCTACTTGACCTACTGTACATTCATTCGTACTTCCTTTCTTCCGTCTTACCGTTCAACCTAGAATCACCCAAGTACTGAATGGTCTCCCCTGGCCACGGCACTGGACCATATGATCCAAATTCTATGAATCAAATCAAAGACAATAAAAGGTAATATTCTTGAAAACTCCTCATGGAATAAGTAAACAAAGAGCTTGAATAAACAAAAGTAAACTGACCTCAGGTCACTATTTTTTAATTTCTTAGCAGCTTGAAGTTTTTTTATAAGAATTACTTTAATTTTAAAGATTTTTGCTTTGTACTGTAAATATTTGAGCCAATGTAGTTTATGACTTACATACTCACTTTACTGTACCAACCGTGTGTCACACGATCGTACATAAATTATTTTGTATATATTATGCTTGTATCTGCGCTCTTCCCTCGCACTAAAAAGAACCTGAATAATCATGTCTCCGGTTTTCCTCTGTAACATTGTCTGTCTTGTGAACATGAAAATGCCTGTTGCCTTGAGATTTTGTATATAAAGGAGAGTGTTCTATAATAAAGTTACTCAGTTGATTGCTTCCTGCCTTTGAGTCGCAACCTTTCTCTTGGCCCGTCACATTGGTGACCCCGGAAGTCGACTCGCTCCCACCACCCCCACCCCCTCGCCCCTCCATCGTTGGTACTATGGCGGCCTCTATGGCAGTTGGTGCTGCGGCCGCCCCATTCAAACTTTCATCGTTTGCCAGCGGAGAGGCGTTTGCTTGGTTTCAGCGCGCAGAAGTCCTGTTTCGCATCAGGGGCGTGACTCGCTCAACCACCAAAGCAAATTATGTTCTCGCGGCGATACCCGAGGACACCTTCCCAGAAATATCCGACTGGCTTTGTGAACAAGGAGACACCCCAATAGCGTATGACGCCCTCAAAACATACCTTCTGAAGCAGCACTCGCCGTCGCCAGCCGCCCGTATAGCAAAGCTTTTTCAGCTCTCGCAACAAGCGTTGGGGGACCAAAGGGCTTCGCTTGCCCTCAGGGAAATGACCAGTATCGCTCGCCTTCAACCTGCCGCAGACGGCTCTCCTCATGAGGTGAACCTACTTCGTGCCCTTTGGATACGCCGTTTACCTGGACCTATACGCGCTGCCATACCCGATGTCGATAGTTTACCCATAAAGGACTTGATGACCTAAGCCGACGCCCTTATGGACAGCCACTTCCAGACCTCCATCAACGCCTCCACCCCTGACGAAGAGGATGCCTATTCAACGTCAACCGAAGCTGACATGAATGCCGTAGGACGTACACGCCTACCCCGTGACGTGCCGAAGCAGCGACAATGCCGCCCACCACCCACCAATCGCTCGCGCCCCAACGAACAACTTCTACAGCCACTTACTACCTCCCATCCGCCGCAGTTTTGCTACTACCACTTCAGATTCGGGCAACCGCGAAGAAATGTGCCAAGGATTGTCAGTGGCCAAAAAACGTGTAAGTAGGCCATCGCTCGTGGCAGTGACCTCCCGTCTTTCTAATCTTTTCTTTTTACTGGATGCAGGAACGGGCGTGCCATTTTGGTAGACACGGGTGCTTGTTGTTCTCTTTTGCCAAGGAAACTCTTCAAGGCACGACGTAGTCTGTCTACATCTGCCGACGTCCGCTTGGTAGCTGCCAACGGATCTGCGATACCCACCTACGGTTACGAGAACCTCACATTATCGTTCAGAAACGGTAAATTCAGTTGGAAGTTTCTCGTTGCTGACGTCACATTGCCAATCCTCGGTGCGGATTTCCTCTCTCATTTCCACCTTCTGGACGATGTCGCCCACCGACGATTGGTCAACGCAGACTCGTACTTGTCGACACCTCTTCAACCCGCCCCCTCTAACCTCGCTCTCCACATCAGCGCACCCACGGATACCTACGCCCACCTCCTCACGTCGTACCCGGAAGTTTTCCGTCCAGAACTTCGCCAAACGCCCACGGTTCCTGCCAAGCACGGTATTTATCACCATATCAAGACGACGGGACCCCCAGTCTTCGCAAAATTCAGACGTCTGGCACCGGAACAATTGGCAGCCGCCAAACAGACGTTCGCCGAAATGGAGGAAATGGGCCTTTGCCAAAAGGCCTCCAGCCCATGGTCGTGACCCTTACACATCGTTCTGAAGAAAGACGGCTCCCTCCGTCCGTGCGGGGATTCAGGCGCCTGAACATGCAAACAGAACCGGATCACTACCCCCTCCCAAACATTGCCGACGTGACCTCCTACCTGCACAAAGCGAAGGTTTTCTCTACGCTCGACCTCCTGAAGGGGTATTATCAGGTGCCTATGAACCCAGAAGACATCCCCAAGACCGCCATCACCACTCTGTTTGGTACATACACCTTCAATTACTCCTGTTTTGGCCTTCGTAATGCTGGGGCCCCGTTTCAACGTCTCATGGATGGCATCTTAGGGGACCTCCCTTTCTGTGTATGTTATGTGGACGACATACTTGTGTTCTCCTCCTCAAAAGAGGAACACCTCCGTCACCTGCGCATCGTGCTCGACCGCCTGCAACAAAACGGCCTTGTAGTCCGGTACGACAAATGTACCTTTGGCGCCAACGAAGTGTCGTTCTTAGGGCACCGCATCACTCCTTAAGGAGTCCATCCCCTCCCTGAGAAGGTAGCAGCCGTTCAGAACTTCCCCGCGCCCTCGACCGTCAAAGCTCTGCAGGAATTCTTGGGCATGATCAACTATTATCACCGTTTTCTGCCAGCCATTGCCGCCACTCTTGCTCCCCTCTACGCCTCCCTCAAGGGCAAGTCAAAGGACCTGAAGTGGGGTCCCCTTCAAGAAGCAGCCTTCTGCAATGCAAAGAAGGCCCTATCAACTGTTGCGGCTCTCACTTTTCCTATCCCACACGCCCCTCTCCTTCTCTCCACCAATGCCAGCGACGTCGCTATTGGTGCAGTACTCGAGCAGGTGGTCAACGGCTCACCCCGCCCATTGGCCTTCTTCAGCAGAAAACTGTCCAAGGCAGAATCTGGTTATTCTACCTTCGATCGAGAATTGCTGGCGGTGCACTTGGCGGTCCGTCACTTTCGTCATTTCTTAGAAGGTACGCCCTTCGTCATTCGCACAGACCACATGCCTCTGGTGCACGCCTTCACTCGACAGTCTGACGCCTGGTCTGCCCGTCAACGCCGACATCTCTCCGCCGTGGCTGAATACAATTGCACCCTTCAATACGTCCCTGGGAAAATGAATCCCGTTGCCGATGCCCTGTCAAGAAACACGTTGGCTGCCTTTCAACTGGGATTGGATTACAATGCCCTGGCTGAAGCCCAACGACAGGATCCAGAGAATCAAGCATGTAGGACATCCTGCACGTCCCTCCGTTGGGAAGACTTTCCCCTCGAAGACTCCAACACCACCCTCCTGTGTGACGTCAGTACTGGTAGACCGCGACCTTGGATTCCTGCTCCCATGCGACGGCAGGTGTTTGATTTCATTCACGGCTTTTCACATCCCTCGTGCCGTTCTACTGCACAGCTGCTGAAGGCAAAGTTCATTTGGCACGGCATTTCTAAGGATGCTAAGGATTGGGTCCACACCTGTACTTCTTGCCAAACTTCCAAAGTACATCGACACACGGATTCAGGAGTGGGCACCTTTCCTCAACCTCAGTGTCATTTCGCACACATTCACGTCGACGTTGTAGGCCCCCTACCCACATCACAAGGACATCGTTACCTGTTTACCGTCATCGACCGCTCCACTCGTTGGCCTGAAGCCATTCCCATGGAAACTGCAACGTCTGCCTCATGTACATCTGCCTTACTCTCTGGATGGATTTCAAGATTTGGTATCCCTGAGCATATTACTTCTTTCAGGGGAATTACTTTCACCTCTCAATTGTGGACATCATTAGCGAATCTCCTGGGCATCACCCTACATCAGACAACGGCCTACAACCCCGCTGCCAATGGAAGGGTTGAACGTTTTTCGCACCCTCAAAGCAGCTTTGATGTCCCGCTGCAAGGATTGCAACTGGTTTACTCAGCTTCCCTGGGTCCTCCTGGGACTAAGGACCACTCCTAAAGACGCCCTCGACGTCTCGGCAGCTGAAATGGTGTATGGCGATCCGTTGGTCGTCCCTGCCGAATTTTTTCCTTCTACAACCTTCTCCAACGATCTCCAGCGCATACGTCACGTCGTGGGAAAATTTACTCCGTGCCGCCAGACTTACAAGCCCCCAGCGAAGCATCACATACCAACGGACTTGCACTCTGCAACGCACGTCTTCCTGCGCAACGACACTAGCAAGCCACTGCTAACGCCCCCTTACACAGGCCCTTTCCTTGTGATCCGAAAGCATTCCTACTAAACATTCGTGGCAAAGAAGACTGGGTCTCCATTGATTGTCTAAAACCTGCTTATCTTCTGCCAGATGACCCGCCTACAGTTCGCCTCTCTAGATCAAGGCACCCTATTTAACATGTACAGTATGTCATTTTTAGGGGGGAGCCATGTACCAACCGTGTGTCACACGATCGTACATAAATTATTTTGTATATATTATGCTTGTATCTGCGCTCTTCCCTCGCACTAAAAAGAACCTGAATAATCATGTCTCCGGTTTTCCTCTGTAACATTGTCTGTCTTGTGAACATGAAAATGCCTGTTGCCTTGAGGTTTTGCATATAAAGGAGAGTGTTCTATAATAAAGTTACTCAGTTGGTTGCTTCCTGCCTTTGAGTCGCAACCTTTCTCTCGGCCCGTCACATTACTTTGCTCTACTTTAAAGGCTACTTTCCTGGTTCTATCACGCAGTGAAACCCCAGTCTTTTCAGAACACAAATCCACATTATGGAAAAAGAATAAGAAAGTCTAAAATATTTCTCATTTATCAAATCTCTAATTTGAATTCACAAATTTTAATTGTTCTGTTACCAACAGGTTGAATATTTACTTTTCCGCAATTTATGGCATCCTTAATATCCATGGCCCGTTTGTTGATTTTTGGTCAATTTGTTTATTTTTATATGATCATTAGATAAGTGACAATAAAAAAATAGTTTTGTTTTATTTTCACTTAATAATTCAATAAAGAAGTTACAATAAAAATACTGCAAAACGAGGTATGTTGTATTACGTATTTAATTTGTGAAATATAAGATTTTGTGCAATTACTTTTAGAATATCATTTTTCAGCTAGGATCATATTTTTGCATATGTTTATTGGCAGGTTCATGTCTGTATTTTTTCTTTTAGTTAGGCTCTTCTCTTTTTGATAAATTTATGTTATTTGGCACTGGAAAACCTTATCTCCCATTAAGTACATCGATGAGCTTCCAAATATTTGAATGACTAATATTCACTTTGTGATTCAGTGCGCTGTGGTAGGCTAGTTCTAAACTATTTGTTTATATAGGAGATATTTATTTTGATGTTGCTCTTCTTAAAATGTTTTATTTTTCCTTATTTCTTTTCCTCACTGGGCTATTTTTCCTGTTGGAGCCCCTGGGCTTATAGCATCCTGCTTTTCCAGCTAGGGTTGTAGCTTAGCAAATAATAATAATAATAATAATAATAATAATAATAATAATAATAATAATAGTACGAGCAATTCCCCACGTACATCAATCCCAAATATTCCATATAGTCAATGCAAATAGAGGTTCAAGGCGCCGTCTCCTTTCTCCTTTTTCTCTTGGTGGTCTTATATAATCAAAAGAGGATACTATTAACTGTGGAATATCATCTTCTAAAAGATGTTCATATCCATCTACAGCATCCACCGGCAGGAAGGTAAGGACAACAAGACAGAGCATTTTTTGGTGGGCAAAAACTGCCATTTTCGTGATATCTGCAATTCATTCCCTCTTGTATAACAGGCTTGTATACATTTTATCTTAAATGAAACAAGTAGAAAGAAAAATTCGAAGACAGAAACGATTCCAAAGATCTATTACGGTCTTTTTTTTCCCCCAATCTATAATTATGTTATCATAGCCCTCGTTCTGCAGTAATTCATTTATTTTGAGTTTAGATTTTTGTCAGAGAGCTATGCGAATAATCGTGGGACATTGAAATTATCTTTCCGAATGTGCACTACATACTGTATAACTGAAAAAATGACTAGAGCAGCATTTAAATGTTCCATCTGCCGCCCAATTTTTGTACCATTTTAAATGTCGAAGTGCTTCGTCACATGCAAAAATTAGCATTCGTTTTGAATCTTCTATTCCACTGTCATACTGTAAAAAAAAATTTCGTCGATGTCAAAGTAAGAGTATTCTTTTGGAATGGAGAACGCAACATTTGCAGGTGATGTGACGGAATATTTGGAATCAGCTTGCATCCAAGTCTGTTATCACCATTAAGCTGTTCAAACCTTGATATTTGCTTTAGCATTTCAACTTCACTAGTGATGATTTTGAGAGGTGCATTAGGAGATGAAATCGACTTTACTTTAATATTTGAGACCGTGTTCCTTGCCTTTACCTCTGCAGGAGTTGAAGCGTGATTATGAATCTTAATCTTCTTAAGCTTTTTATAGTTTTCATTTGAATTCTTGCCTGACACGCACAATTTTCACGCCAGTTTATCTTCAGTCCATTAGCATACTCCTTATTCTTTGTGCATATATGATTTGACCTCTTTGTTTTTCCCTTTCTCTGAAGAATTAATCTTTTTGTATAAAACTAATTCGATGTGAATGAAAAACCTTGTTTTGATCTGTCCAAAACAAAAGATCTTAAACTTACCAAAAACCATTTTAGCCCTGAAGTAATTTGCTGTTCCAAACTTTCTTTCTAAAATTGCATTTGAGAGAGAGAGAGAGAGAGAGAGAGAGAGAGAGAGAGAGAGAGAGAGAGAGAGAGAGAGAGAACAACATTGAAACAGTTATGACGAACGAGTACCAGAGAGAGAGAGAGAGAGAGAGAGAGAGAGAGAGAGAGAGAGAGAGAGAGAGAGAACTACAACAAATTAAAACTGTTCAACAACCATTTTAATTCTACAGTACTGTTCTTATCTTTTTTTACGTGTTTTGGGTACGAATTGCCCTAGCACCATTAAAAGATAAATACAAAGATGCGGCTTAGATTTGCCGTGGCCTTCTAGACTTGCCCTGCTTAACCTAATCTAGGCCGTCCGGTCTCTCCATCTATGACCCACAGTGCTATAAGTCAGGCGATGGGGCTAAAATGTATAAAAATAACATCTTTATTTGCAAACCGGTTTTCATATTTTCTGAGGCATAGTTACGACTTTCCTCTTTTTCTGTCACCGTCCTATACCTTTCTGGTTTAAAGGTCCTTAATGAGTGGCAAATGCAAGAGACGGGATAATGCCATAGAGACTGACCATATGAGATCAGTATCCAAGCCTCCTCTCCATCAAGCTAGGACCAGGAGGGCCAGGCAATGGCTCTTGCACGTAGACCTATAGGATCGGGGCTCGAACCTCCGTCCAGCTGATTGCCAGGCAGGAACGTTTCCAATAGGCTATCACAACCTTTTAACTGTCTGTTTCCATATTCAAATACACATTGTATTATCCTAAGAAATAACTATCTTCATTAGCTTATTTGGTTTTATGGAACTCCCATAACTGCTAAAATGAAAAATGAAAACTAATTAACTCTATTTTGATAAAATGAAAGCATATATATATTTTTTTTAAAACAGACAGATTTTCTTCATTAGTTATAAGAAAAAATGACGATAAACGCTTGTTAGAATCATGATTATATTTTATGACCATCCTTGATTTCACGGAAAATCCAGTATCGTGGGAAGGTGTGTCCTTCCCTCAATGTCCAAGTGGATCTGGAACTGACATCCGGGGGATGTAATCAACGTTCTTAGTTCCACTACTGGAAATTTCACGACCGCATGTAGCTGGCACCAGACGGGCCATTTCAGCCACTTTGATGAAGCATCATCGCTGGAGCTATTAAGGGCCTTATAAACTTTCTTCCAAAGACCTTGTGTATAAGGGACTGTCTTATAAACTATGTTGTGGTGGCCTGGTGGTAGCTTCCTTGCCTGGTGATTGCCTGACTGGGGTTCAAGTACTGCTCAAACTCGTTAGTTCCTTTGGTCCCTGCAACCTCACCATCCTTGTGAGCTAAGGATGTGGGGTTTGAGGGAGCCTATAGGTCTATCAACTGAGTCATCAGCAGCCATTGCCTGGCCCTCCTTGGTCCTAGCTTGGGAGGTGAGGGGCTTGGGCGTTGATCATATGTAATATGGCCAGTCTCTAGGATATTGGTCTGCTTGATAGGGAAATATTACTCTCTTGCCTCTGCCATTCACGAGCGCCTTTAAACCTTTAAACGAATGATATCTGGACCAGTTTCATACTAAGCTAGGTTTTCATTCAATCAGCTTTATTGATGTGCATGATAGTGAGTAAACTTACTTAAAAAAAAAAAAAAAACACCATGCCGTGTCAAAAAATTTTGGGTATTAAAATTCCACATTTATATATCGTTGTCTATTTTAAGAACAGGAGCTTTTTGCCTCTCCAGCTGAAGATCACTTTGAAAAAAAGTGCGAAAGCTTTTATGTTGTTAAGATATATAGCTATATATATGTGTGGACTTTTAAGAGCCAATCATTAAACTTTTGAGATAAAATTTATTCAGGGCTGGAGTAAAATATACTAATACTGGATTTTAGAATATACCGTCCAGAGAAAGGGTGGAAGGGGAACGGTTCGGGGATGGCGTGATAATTTCTTTTGAGAAGTCCGCTCCACTTTTCCCGAAAGGACTTTTATCGTCTGCGACAGTTTGACAAAAGAGATGTCCACATCGCCCTTCTGGCCATCTCCTCAACTCCCTTTGATCAGTCATTTCAGATCTCAGGTCAATATATTCACGATTTTTTTTTTTTTTTTCGTAATGCATAAAGTCTTTCGAAATGTCTTCAATGAAGTGGTATTATGCAAGAGTGTTCACGATGATGATTATTTAAAATTTATAGATTCTATTAGAATAGTTAAAATAATTCCTTTATGAGTAAGTGTAATCCAGCATCTTGCCAACAGCGTGATATTTGTATCGATGGAGTGAATTAATATATTTCACGTGATAAATTTTCAACAAAAGATTTGTATCTGAATTTACCTTTCCCACCGAACGCAGAGCTGGACCAGCGTGAAACGTTTAATCAGAAGATGCTGCATTGGAAATAGTAAGTAGCCGAATCAATCATCTCATAAGCATCAAAGTACATTATATTACCATAAGTTTTGACGGTATAAGTCACATTAATATTTGCATTTTTGAAATCATCATGATTTTAAAGCCTAAATTTTTTTTTCCGTAGGGTCGTAGTGCCATCAGTGCACGTCATATGGCGCACCGTAGGTATTACTTAAGGGTCTTTGGAGCGTCATTTTGACCCCGTAGCTGCTCTCACTTTTTAGCCTTCTACTATACTTACACTGAATAGCCTCCCTGGCCTCAGGTCATAATGCTAATCCAAAAAATCCAAGCCGAAGTTCTTTCACTTCTGGTTATTATTATTATTATTATTATTATTATTATTAGCTAAGCTGTAACCCTAGTTGGAAAAGCAGGATGCTATAAGCCATAGGGCTCCACCACGAAGAATAGCCCCGTGAGGAAAGGAAATGAGGAAAAAAATGAATATTGTGCCTGAGTGTACTCTCAAGCAAGAGAACTATATCCTAAGACAGTGTAAGACTATGGTACAGAGGCTATGGCGCTACCCAAGACTAGAGAAGGATGCTTTGATTTTGGAGTGTCCCTCTCTTAGAAGAACTGCTCAACACAACTAAAGAGTCTCTTCTACCTTTACCAAGAGGAAAGCAGCCAATGAGCAATTACAGTGCAGTAGTAAACCCATTGAGCGAAGAAGAATTGTTTGGTAATCTTAGTGTTGTCAGATGCACGAGTACAGAGGAGAATGTGGAAAGAATAGGCCGGGATATACTGTGTATGTGTAGGCAAACGAAAAATGAGCCGTAAACAAAGAGAGAGCGATCCAAATCTAGTACTGTCTGAACTGTCAGAGAACCCAATAACTCTCTAACGGTAGTATCTCAACGGGTGGTTGGTGCCTTGGCCAATTGGTGGTATTTGGTTGTTCTTGATCCCGTGTAAATTAATATTGGACATCTTGAATGATGATGAAGACAATAATCTACTTGACATTTCTTGAAGCAATGATTTGAAATCGAGTGTTGAAGAGACAGAAACAAGATTTTCTCAAAACAAAATGTTAGGTAAATAAATATTCCATCTTTTTTTAATTTCTTTTCTTTTTTTCATTAATGACTCGGTTAGATATAGGGCTGCAAACAACCCCCCCCCCCCCCTTCTCTCTCAATTTGATAAAATTTATTGCCTGTATTGAAAAGAAAAGAAGAATTATTGCTGGTCAAATTTCCGGTTTCTAGAAGAA
>NC_090727.1:174445986-174453486 GCF_036898095.1 Palaemon carinicauda | reverse complement strand
TTGCTCTTGGGCACTGAGTGGCCTCAATGTCACCAGCTCCGTGCAATATAAAACGAGTTCATAAATCTAGTCTCTGATCCTGTAAAAAGAAACGAATTGACCCCCTTTTACTTTTTAGTTTCAACCAGGAGTCTTAGTGGGTACTGGTTTCAATATACTAGGACTTCATTTCGTGTGTCCCGAGGTCAAGAGATAACAGTGCCAATAGTTATGGTTTGCAGTTTAAAAGTTCGTTCATGAGCGGCAGAGGCAAAGTACATTACTAGGCTGCCACCCACTTTCACAAAATTATTTAAGTCCAAACCTTCTTTCTACCTTTGCTAAGATCACGAGGATCAGACAGGACTCTTTATCTAACAAATAGCTAAATCTATCT
This sequence comes from Palaemon carinicauda, assembly GCF_036898095.1. Taxonomy (NCBI): domain Eukaryota; kingdom Metazoa; phylum Arthropoda; class Malacostraca; order Decapoda; family Palaemonidae; genus Palaemon; species Palaemon carinicauda. Next base: position 174,453,110 of record NC_090727.1, on the reverse strand, counting down.
TTTGGTCATGACGGGGACTGGCTTCCTGAACAGCCTTTCTATATAGCACTGCAATATAATTGTCATGAATACTGAGATAGGAAGGCCAGGGGAAAATTTGAGAGTGAAGTTATTAGTTTTGCTTTAAGAGTTGTAAAACGCGTCTTATGTTTGGATTTATGCTTCTTTTGTGTTATTTTATTATTTTCTCTTATGATTCTCTTCCAGTTTCGCCAGGAAGATCCCTGCTCCCGCCAAGGAGGAATTTGTGGTTTGGAGGCCTACTGCCCCCCTGAGGATAGGTACCCTGATAAGGGACTCTGTCCTACGCAGCAAGACCAAGGCGTTGAATGTTGCGGAAGTGGTAGGAATTTTAGAATTCATTCATGTCCTTTTTTCTCTCTGCTTGACTTTAAAATGGAATTTCTAAACGTATTTTCATCCTTTCTTTTATTTAATCCTTTTTTCTAATAAGTACCATGATGTTGAGACTATTTAGAAATGAAATGTATTACAGAAACTTGAAATGGGCTTCACATACCTCGAAAGTTTCAGTATTGCTCGGTTTTGGATTATAATTTATGACTTTTAAGTAATCTTCTTATTCGTTACCTAGTCTTTCATCTTTGTTGATTTGTCATGATTTTGAATGTAACCTTAATTGGTCTCGTCATTTACTGAGTTTAAAAAGAATATTGAATATTGCATGGAAAATGAAATGTTAGTTTCGAACAAAGTAACAAGTCAGGCAATAAAAGTATATCGAATTGGTAATCAAAATAATCTTATTTTATCTTAAAACTTTACCATGGATAACGGAAGAGTAAATATATTTAAATTTTCTGATTTACAGACTTTTTTATGACACTTTACTCTTTATTGACGAAAGAAAATAGGCCTAGTGTTTTTCATCTTAAAACTTTACCATATATTGAAATTTCTGATTTACAGACTTTTGTATGACACTTTTCTCTTTATTGACGAAAGAAAGTAGGCATAATTTTTTTCTCATCTTGAAACTTCACCGTGGATAACGAAAGAGTAAATCTATTCTGATTGTCTGTTTTACAGTGTTCATTCCTTTTTTTCCAGTTCCCCTCAATGTACGTAGCTGCAGGCGGAGAGGAGGCGAATGTCTAGCATCTGAAGCCTGTGGGAGAGCCCCGAGAGAATCCTTTGGTGTATGCCCTGAGGGACAAGTTTGCTGTGTTCTTCTGTTCTGAAGTCTGTTGTAGGTCCGAAGACTGGATGGCTTATTCCTCAAAGTCTATACCATTGAATCTCACTAACTTCATATGAAATCCTCTGGGTTTAATACATACGATACTGGTTTGTTCCAAAAGCCTTTGGCTCATTCATGTTGATTTCGTCTTCTGAAGCGTATTGTGGAAGTCGTGTTGACTGTTACTTATGAACTTAAATGCAGAGTTATAATCTATCATCTGTCCATATTGCAATTCCGTTAATTTTAATCGTCAACCAAAAATGGATTAATAGAAGATTTATCATAATAATTCCTTCATGAATTCAGGATAACCATATCTAAGTAATTTTGATTAACTTTTCAAATTCTGTGAATTCGTACCAAATGCATATTCTAATGCGTGTACTTTGACTTTATATTTCCAAGGTCGCTGAGTCATTTTGCTTAATCTCGTCAATTCATATTTTAATCACAAGTATCAGTCAATGCCATTGACTATTTCGCACCAACATCAGGAAGACAACCCTTTTTTAGAATTGTGACTGGTTTACTAAAATAAAACGAGATATATTTAATTTTTCTCTATATATCTTATTAATATACCAAAGCCTTATTTATGTATTTATACAATGGCACTGTTTTGTATGCTTCGAGTTAACTTTAAGACTTCAAATAAATGTTTTCAAGAGCTAAATGAATGTTCCTAGACTTTTTCGGTATAACGCGTAACTAGAAAGTGCTTAGTAAAGCTCTACCACTTACCATTTTCAGTTGACTGGTATTATATGCCACACCTGCTATCTTGAGGCGACTGGACTTGTTTCAAGTCGTTTTATTTATTCCAACAACTTTAGAGTTGAAATTTATTGTCATTTATTTCAACTCCTGTAGATTTCAAGTGACTGGAATCGCTATGTAGTAAGAGTCTATGTCGGACAAAATGTAGTAATCTTAGAGATAAGAAAGGAACTTCTCCATTAATTGCGACAGTTAACCAACTGATTACCTCAACAATGCATGGATTAAGGTTGAACCACCTTATGTGGAGTATGGGCTCAAAACCATATTGGGATTGCTGGCATTTGAAACCTACTTGGATTACTGATATTTAGGAAATCCATCTGCAGTTTATTGTTTGTACCTTCCATAGTTTAAAGATGGTGGACTCGTGTTTATTCTAAGGATGGTGGACTCGTGTTTATTCTAAAGATGGTGGACTCGTGTTTATTCTAATGATGGTGGACTCGTGTTTATTCTAAAGATGGTGGACTCGTGTTAATTCTAAAGATGGTGGACTCGTGTTTATGCTAAAGATGGTGGACTCGTGTTAATTCTAAAGATGGTGGACTCGTGTTAATTCTAAAGATGGTGGACTCGTGTTTATTCTAATGATGGTGGACTCGTGTTTATTCTAAAGATGGTGGACTCATGTTTATTCTAAAGATGGTGGACTCGTGTTTATGCTAAAGATGGTGGACTCGTGTTAATTCTAAAGATGGTGGACTCGTGTTTATTCCAAAGATGGTGGACTCATGTTTATTCACTTCCACTCTTAATCAGACTTGCGAAGCACCACCAGGTGCCTTAATCTATTCCACTTCAAAGACTTTTCGCATTACTTATTCTCCCATCTCGGAGTGTGTTGGCAAAATGCATATTGCATAGGATTCCTGTAAGATACCGCTTAATTAATTCTAGCCTACATTCCCACTTACTCTTTCTGAGAGTGAGGCGAAATGTTTTTGTTATAAGGGCATTTTTGTTATTGAATGTTGCAGCAGTGGGAGAGCGTTTATCTCTGGCCCATCGTTTGAATAACCATAGAAATCTCTTGACAAACTCGGATATGTATATATATATATATATATATATATATATATATATATATATATATATATATGTAGAATATATATACTGTATATATGTATGTATGCATATATATGCATACACAGTGTACATATATATATATATATACTATTTATATATACTGTATATATATCTATATATATGTATATATACAGTATATCTTTTATATATATATATATATATATATATATATACTGTATTTATATGTATATATATATATATATATATATATATATATTATATAGCATTTTAACACGACGCGTGAAATATTACGTTTGTATTATCATTTACTGTGTAAGTTAAAATCTCGTCCCATTGTTAGTCAAACAAAAGAGAGAGAGAGAGAGAGAGAGAGAGAGAGAGAGAGAGAGAGATAATTAAATTAAAGAGGAACGCCTATGTCTTTTGAAGCATATCTACCTCATAATTCATGATGCGTCACTGATGGAGAGAGCGAGGTGGGAGAAGACTTTTTTTTTGTGCCACCCATTCACAACTGATGAAAGAAACCAAGTTAAGTAAACTTTGAGATTACTTTTCAATTTTTGTTGAAATTGGAGCCTTTTAGATGAAATGAACCTGAGAGTTAGATCGTAGGGGTTGGTAAAGCAGTATAAAGGATGATGATAATACAGTGGAGGTGTATTCATATTCATCCAAAATTTTTTTTTATCTTTTTTTTATTTTTTATTATATTTTTGTATTTATTTATTTTTTTTTTTTTGAGGCTTCGAATTAAAGGAACCCGAGTGTTTGATCCTAGAGATTGGTAAAACAAATTATGATGATAATACTATGGGTCGTATTTATCTAAAGAATGATTATAATGTCGATTATTAAGAATGAAATATGCTGGCCATATTCTTGATTCTTGTGTTTTTTCATATATATTTTCACACTAAATCTTTATTATTATTATTATTATTATTATTATTATTATCACCGGAAGTGAATTTTATCCAAGCTCATATGTAATTTTCATTTAAAAAGAGCAATAAAATTTTTTTGGTGAAGGATTGATAAATAATCTATTTTACCTTTGAATGTAATCACGTCATTAATACATCAAAGCCTGGTATATTGCCTTATCATTGATGTTCAAACAAATAATTCCCGAAACGTCAGTGAAAGCTTGGTCTGACATTGATCTGATAACTCCATGTCGGTATATTTTTATCACTATAGACAGGATATTTAAAACGCCAGACTGGGGTTTGAGTCCCGCTCAGACTCCTTAGTTCCTTTGGTCGCTGCAACCTCACCATCCTTGTGAGCTAAGGAGGGGGTGTTTGGAGGAGCCTATAGGTCTATCTACTGAGTCATCAGCAGCCACTGCCTGGTCCTCCTTGGTCATAGCTTGTGTTCAGAGGGTGCTTGGGCGCTGATCATCTGTATGTATGGTCAGTCTATAGGGCATTGTCCTGCTCTACAGGGCAATGTCACTGTCCCTTGCTTCCGCTAGTCATGAGCGACCTTTAAATCCTTCAAGTGTCATTCACTTGAAATGTTGGTGGTTTTTAACTTTACGTATCTCTTATGTATTAATATTCTAAGATGGCAAAATGCAAAATAATAACTACAGAGAAACACTTAATGACATACAAGTCGTGGGTTTTAATGTAATTCTAATGAAATAATTTTCCCATTAGATTTAATAAAAAACTATGTCCCTGTAATTAAAGAAATGATGGATTGTCTGAAAGATAATAGATTTTCCTTAATCGAAATGTTATGAAGATGTTGACATTGAATAATTATTAAGAAAAGTGGAGGCTGCTGTGAGATGTCTTAGTTGGATAGAATGCGCAGAATTAGGAGGAAGTTCTATTCACTGAACTAGCTCTAAATTATCCCCCTGGCAAAGAACTGGGAAGCCTGCGGTCCACATTATAAGTTCAACTCTTGGCCTTTTCGGAGCAGAAATTCCCTTAATTCAATCACATTAAGATTATTTTGATTTATATTCTCTCCTGAGGAATACGAAAAATTATAGACTTTTTCTCTACTTATTTTAACAATGGCAAAGGATTTGATTTAAGATAGTTAATGCTTGATGTTTTCTGAACACAAAAAGAATGATAAACAGCAAGTTATGTTGTTTGGTCCTATGGATAACTAAAATCAGATGAGATATCCTTATTATGATAAAAATCATATAAAGTATTTTAAGAAAACTTTGTAATTTGGGGTCTAAATTTAGACTAGGAGATTGGCCTGGTGAGAAAGACAGATAGGCTAGACAATCAGTTTGAATTTAGCAACACCAATGGAAGAAATGGATCAAGCAGACTAGAGAGAGAGAGAGAGAGAGAGAGAGAGAGAGAGAGAGAGAGAGAGAGAGAGAGAGAGAGAGAGAGAAATAAAAGGATAAGCAGAAATCCAAACAAACTATCCTCTGACCGTTCGGCTGCAGAGACCATCGCATAAAAGTTCGTAAAGCTGCCGAAAAAGTTTCAATTCCATTGTTTGTTTACTGGTACAGAGAGAGAGGGAGAGAGAGAGAGAGAGAGAGAGAGAGAGAGAGAGAGAGAGAGAATGCAACAGCAAAGTTGGACAATGCGAATGCCATTAGAGTTACGTGACACGGTGGATCAACTACTTTTCTTTGCAATATCCAAAGCAGTTATATTAAGGCGTTGTTATTATTATTATTATTATTATTATTATTATTATTATTATTATTATTATTATTATTATTATTATATGCTAAGCTTGTTTAAAAAGCAAGAGGGATGGAAATAAGATAGAGTAGTGTGCCCGAGTGTATTAGGCTACAAAATATCCATTTACTGGCACTAGTAACAATATATCCAGCCTTTTATGAGGACTCGCGCTTAATTGGAAATTTCTCATTCTATTTATCCTTATTTGAGAAAATTTCTTTTTTATCCCAATGGGAAAGATGAATATTATAACTTCTTTCCCACCGTTATCCCTACATTAAGGGGTCGGTTGCCTAATGCGCCCTCTCCAATGCCTTCTATCAAAGGCATCCTCTTCCACCAAACCTCTTCTTTCCATATCATCCATCACCTTGTCTCGCCATCTAATTATCAGCCAGCTATAATGTTTCAAAGGATCTGTTGAATATTGTAGCAATTTTAACAGCCAGAGTAAAGCTTCCAAACCGCTAAAAAGGCTAACATATTCAGAGATCTGTCTCAGTATTAGCAGACTGATAAAAACCTGAAAACCTCAAAGTCATGAAGTATCTATCACAGAGGGAGACTACACAATACAGATTTAGTATTAAGCATATTGCTCATTTTGGTAATTCGAAATTATTAAATGAAGGCAAACTGAAAGACAATAGGGAAATCTGATGTTAGCAAAATAACAAGCAAAGATTTTTTTCTTCAGAATTATTATTCGAATCATTTATGAAATTGTTTATTCCCAAGATTATTTCATTGTATTTTAAATGTGTCAAGTGTATTTAAATGTTAATAAGACTCATTTTATTAGCGAAGTATATCATAAAAGAAAACATTAATAATTTTCTTATTTTTTTTTGTGTGGATAATCGAGTAAGTAATTTGCAAATACCTAGTCACTACATTATAATTTTATCCATTGTATTATAAATGCATCTTGAGATGAATAAATAAGCCCTAGTTTCACAAAGACCTAAGCACTCGTATTTAACAAACGGACAAACTAATTCGAGTCTCAACGTTAACACCTTAGCAAGATTGTTTTTTTTTTCTTTTTTTTTTTTTCTAATTACGAACTTATTCTTCAATCAAGTATTCTTCCACAGCACACGTGGAGTCTGGATAGAACGGAAAGGAGAGATTTATAATCACAATGAAAGAAGGAAAACAGTCCAAGATAATGTAAATGATGCATCAGCTTATTTCAATTTTTAAGACTTATCTCGCTTGTCGAACAAGGTATTTTATTTTCTGTATCTTTTTTTATTCATAATTATGTTGAGAAACATTCTCTTTTACATAAATCTGTCAGTGATGTGAGTACGTTCATTCTCCAAGTTATCATTGCGTTGTAAACAAAGATTTTAAATATATATCATGCTGTTGTGGACATTACCTGTTTTAAAAGGTGTTACGTATTC
>NC_090727.1:174418486-174443486 GCF_036898095.1 Palaemon carinicauda | reverse complement strand
CATCACACTTACGTCAGTTGTCATGTAAATATATAGTATGCTCATTCTAAGGAGACTAGAGAGAAAGATTGATGAAAAGCTGAGAGATGAACTAGTAGTATTTCGAAAAAGTAAAAGTTGTATTTACCAAATTTTCATTTTAAGACATGTGATACAGCAATATGTGGAATATAGAAATCCACTTCTGATGGCATTTGTGGACTATGAAAAGGCCTTTTATAGTGTGCACCGGAAAATTTTGTGGAGAGTCCTGCATTATTATGGAATTCCTCTTAAGCATGTAAATCTGATTAAGTGTTCATGAGCATATTAAGTACAAAGTTAATGTTAGTGGAGTCCTATCAAGTACTTTACAGTGAGCTGTGGAGTACTCCAAGGGAATGTGTTGTAACCTATGATGTTTATCCTCCTCATGCATTTTGTAATACATAGAACAGTTGTGGATGGTGGAGAAGGATTTGACTTGATTGGTAACAGGAAATTAGCGGATCTAGAGTATGCTGATGATGTTGTCCTTATTAGCAGAACACCACAGGACTTGCAAAGCTTGCTTACTAGATTTGCATTGCATGAAATATCACATGAGGTAGGGCTCAAGATAAATAGAAGAAAGACAGATATGATGAGAACGGAATATGCAATGGAAGATGAAATATCATTGGAAGGAGAAAGGATTAATGAGGTTGAATCATTTAGATATTTAGGAAAAATGATATCTAATACAGGATCTTTAGAATTTGAGTTCAATGAAAGATTATAAAAAGCAAATCAGACAATGGCTACGTTAAGTAACATATAAAAATCACACTATATATCAGTTTAGTGAGATCTGTTACAGTATGGACATGAGTCGTGGTATGACAATGAAACAGTATCCAACAGATTTTTTAGATTTGAAAACAAATCCCTCAGAAGAATATTGGGTGTTAAACGGCAGGACAGGATTAGAAATGAAACTATAAGAGAGATTACTCAAGTGCCATAGGGATGAGATCATGGTAAGGGGTAGATGGAGATGGTTTGAGCATGCTCTTCGCACTTCCCAAGAGAGATTAGTTCACCAAACTTTTAACTGAGCTCCACAAAACACCAGAAGAGTTGGGAGACCCAGGCTTGCATGGCTGAGGACCATGAAGCGTGAGGTAGGAGATGATGAGTGAAGAATTATTGATTTAAAAGCTCAAGATAAAGATGGCTGGCAAAATCTAACTGAGGCCCTTTGCGTCAATAGGCGTAGGAGGAGATGATGATGAAGTTAATATTGGTAGGACCATCTGATTAAATACTTTTCCTATTCAATAAAGTGACATTTTAATTTCATAATCTCATTTTGTTTACCAGAGGTTCTCCATCCCATGCTCACCCTTCTAGTAATTTCGGTTTCAGTTCCTTGGAAAACGCTTACTGTCTGTTCTAAGTACGTAGGAATACAATATATATATATATATATATATATATATATATATATATATATATATATATATATATATATATATATATTCTGTATACATTTGTATGTGTCGTGAAATATCATTAGCTACCTAAAATCAAATTTATCACATACATGTACGTATATACAGTAGGACTACCTAATATTCTATACACAATAGTATTTTAAGTTCAAGAAATCAGTCTCAGCCTGCGTAACTTTGAATGAAGATATTTGTCACTACTATGTCACACAAATGGCGAGGATTTAGCACGCTATTCTATGTTTCCTTGATTCCTTTCCTGATTTGGCCATTTACCCTGTAAAAGTCCTTGATTTTACAGCATCCTCGTTTTCCAAATACGGTTAATAACAATAATAATAATAATAATAATAATAATAATAATAATAATAATAATAATATTCTTTAAATATATTGTCCGAATCTTTGGTATTGTTGTGCGACTGCTACGGTCCTCTGGTGGCGGTTTCGTAAACTACACTTCAGTTACATCGAAAATATCCTTGGAAACTCTGCCTCGCTAGTCGCTACGCACGGATTTTGTAAAGTTTTAATGGTCCCATTGATGTCAGAAGTTGAAGCTATGATAGATTGGTACGTTATACTATATCAGTGTATATATTTCATCATGGAAATGAATGTTTATTGTAGCATTAGCACAATTCTCAACCATTACCGAAAACGAACCATTGTTTACATTTCTCAGCCGGGGTCCAATCCAACAAAGTTTTTCTTCTTTTACTTTTTTGATACATGAAGTGTAAATTATCAACCATAGTTACATCATATGATAATTGTATACTAATTATGTCGTGTAAATCATAGTTTACCGCAGCATTAGTAAACTTCTTGGCAGTAGGCAACATTTGCCGAGAATGAGAGGCTATCACATTTGTTGGGCGATAATATATTGGCTGGCAAATTCTTGTTAACAATTTAATGCTCGAACGTTTCTTTCAATAATATAGTTTACATAAATATACATAATTAAATTTTGTAATAATCTATTCAAATTGTGTCATATGAAATTATATATACGACCGGTGTAGCAGGAAATTTTTCCCCCCTGGCTGAAATTCCCCCCGGGAAAATTAGCCTAGGATCGATTTCCCCCCCGGGAAAAGCAGCCCGGGCTGTTATTCCCCCGGGGGGAATTTCAGCCCTAGGATATTTTTCCCCCCCTAAGCCATTTCTCCCCCCACCCTCCCGTACAGAGAAACTATTTTGATGAATTAAATAATCAACGGTAAGTTTGACAAAATATTAGGAAATATATATATATATATATATATATATATATATATATATATATATATATATATATGTAATGAAAACCTTACTCTTCTTTCGTACTGTCCAGCACGAAATAAAAAGTACACTTGATGATAAGAAGCACTATGGATGAGAAAGGAGATGATACCAATTCATTTGTGTTACCAGAGATTATGGGGGAACCGAATGGGAAACCTGGGGTTTTAGGGTGGTGAAATGTCATAAACGAGTGATTTATAGCATTAATAATGGTCATAAATGCTAAATGAGAACAAGGTAACCAGTTGGTAAAACATATGGATCATGTAAGTGGCTGAACATAGGCCAAACATGATTATTTAACACATTTGAGATTTGTAAAATGGTACAAAACCTAACAAACCCACCTAACCTAACCTAGTAGTTCCCAGGTCACAACCCCTAGCCGGGGGCAAGCCCCCGGACCCTCTTCCCAGGTCACAGCCCCTAGCCGGGGGCAAGCCCCCGGACCCCCTTCCCAGGTCACAGCCCCTAGCCGGGGGCAAGCCCCCGGACCCCCTTCCCAGGTTACAAACCTTTGCAGGTCACAACCCCTTGGACTATCCCAATATCAGCCTTCATCATAAATTCTTTAAACAAACCGGCATTTTTTTTTCTTTTTTGCATTTGGAGCTTTATAGTTACGTCTGCACAAATTTCTTGAATTGAGGATATATATACTAAAGAATTTGATTGTTCCCTCACATCCTTCGAAATCAGCAAGTTTGTTTTCTAAGCAATATTGCATGGGGTTTGATACGGATTCACTAAGAAACTGAGCAGCACGCTTAAAATTCATTGTTCTTTTTATCCACACAATATGTTGTGACCTCAATTTATTGCCTAAATGTAACCCTTCATTGTCTTGTAATTTGCGCAGCTTTTCTATGAAATCCCAATGAAATTGATTTCCATGGCTAACGAAAAAAAAAAAAAATAATGGTTACCTCCACCAAGCAAAGGGGGAATCTTGGCCCAGAGGGGGTAATATTATCCTGGGACAAAGTTCCCCCGGGGGGGATATATATCCTGGGCCATATTTCCCCCGGGGGGAATTTCGGACGGGGGGAAAACCAGACCGTTACACCGGATTAAGGCAATTCTTAACAACAAAGAAATTGAAAGATTCATTTACCTTTGATGTGGCTCTTTAAATCTATGTATCTACAAAGACACATGTAGCTTGGCGTCCACTTCTCTCCCAGTTTGGTTGGAAGAAATTAATGTAAATTATTCGCTCTCGCTTAAGAGTTTGAAGAATTTTTAACAGCCGTACAGAGATGGTTTAGTGATGCTGAAGAAGGGATTATGATAATGGTGAAGGTACGGATAGTGATGATACCTCTGGAGTGAGCTCATTCTTCAGGTGTGATGTTTCAATGCCATACACGAGGAATTGAGTTAACTAGTGTCCTATAGATTCATATGCAGCACAATTAAGTCATCTACAATGATTGCCATCAAATACTATATAGGAATAATATCACTCAACTGGTTATATTATTTGAGCATGCTCTCTCATGAGGGATTATGAAAAATTAACTTCTTATGGATTTCTTTTAAGAAAGCCAATTGTTTCTCTATGGAATCCAAAGTACAAAAAGGACTTAGTTTATTTTAATAAGACTGCATATTGTTCACACAAAACTGAAGCAGGGGTATTCCATGTGCTTACCTCGGGAAGTAGCTCCCAGAGGCAAACATACTTTTAGCGACTACATTTTTATTTTGAGAGAGCAAAGAAAAAATAAGGGTAGTTAAAGGTTAGCCTAGTTTAGGGTATGGATTGTCTTATGGTAGCCATGAAAAATGATTGTTTAAGGTTAGGTTAGGTTAGGATGTGACATAGTCTTTGTTTAGCATGAAGAAATAAGAATCGCTTAATGTTAGCCTAATTTAGGATATGGGTTAATCGTACGTTGGCAAGAATGAATATACTGTATATTGATTAAGGTTAGCGTAATTTATGATATAGCTTCTTTTATGCTAGTTATGAATGAATAAAGGTTATTTAATGTTGGTCTAGTCTTATGTTAGCCATAAAGGAATAAGGATTGTTTAGGGTTATGGCTTGTCTTATGGTAGCCATGAAATAATGAAGATTGTTTAAGGTTAGCCTAGTTTACGATATGAATTAGTCTTAGTTTAACCATGAAGAAATAAGGATTATTAAGGTTAGCTTACTTTGTTATGGCTCAGTATTAGGGTAGCCTTAAAAAAATTTGGATTGTTTAAGATTTGCATAAGTTAGGATATGACTTGGTCTTATGTTAGCCAAGAAAAAATACATATTTTTTAAGGTTAGCCTATTTTAGGATATGGCCTAGTGGTAGAGAGTAGTCTAAAGAAATAAATATAGTTTACAATGAGCGTAGCTTAGCATATGGCTTAGTCTTGGATTACCCATGAAGAAGTGAGGATTGTTTTAAGTTTAGCCTAGATTAGGATATGTTACAGTGTGAGGTTAGCCATGCAAAAATAAGAATTGTTTAAGGTTAGCCCAACTCAGGATGTTGCATTAATTATCAAGTTACAGTATTACTCTAGTGTAAATATTTAACCAAGAATAGTGCCATATTTTTATAAAGAAAAATAGTAGAAAATAACTTCTTGGCTAATCAGAATATGAATTGTAACTTGATCATAAGGATAAATAACACAGGAGCCTTATGGCTCGATACTTAATCTTAAACTCTGGCGGTGGCCCGTAGAGTTCCTCCTCTTCCTCTGGACTTTATTGGACTGCTGTAATCCACTTCTTCCTAGGAAGATGAGTGGACTGCATTCTCTCTCTTTTTCTCTGCTTTGGCTGATGAGATATGGTGAAATTATAGAACCAAACGGAACTACATTTCCAAGAGAAAAAACAACTTTTCCTGCAGTAAGTAATATGCTTTCAACGAATTTGACCCTTATTTCCACCGCAAATAAACCGGTCTTCCACTAACCTCCCTTCCTGACAGACGCAAGTGGCAACCTGGGATGTTGGGTGGGTGAAAACAGGAAAAATACGTGTTTATTTAACACTTTCAAGATTTTTAAAAGACTTCAGAACCTAACAAACCCACCTAACCTGATCTAGTAGTTCCCAGGTCACAGACCTAGCTGGGCAGCAAGACCCCCAAACCCCCCTACCTAGGTCACAAACTCTAAAAGTAAATAACAAATAATAACTTGCCTTATGATTGACGCCAATGTGTTTTTTTTTTTCTTTTTTTTTTTTTTTTTACAATCTTTACAGTCGAGTTCAGTAGAAAATGTGCTGGTCTTCCCTAAAAGCTAACTCAGAATGACACTTTGGACACTAAACTTTCAGGGATAACAAGATGAGCTTTTAAAAAATAGTTCCCTATACTAGGTGTACTGTAATACTCATCGTGAAACTTGGCAATAGCATCCATATAGCCATAATGGCAGCCATTACATTATGTTACGTTGGCCTCTGTAACGCACACCCAACAGAGTTACAAAGGAACTGAGTAGTTGTCCTAAGAAAATGTCGTGTCACAGAACTGCCCACATCACACTGAAGCGTACAAACATTACCAATTATGGTAAACTTCGTCATATGAATTGTTCAAGGTTAGCCTAGTTTAGGATATTTCATGTCTTATGGTAGGCATGAAGAAATGCGGAGGAGCTACATACAAACGAACGAAAAGGAGTTATTCCATTGGTAGAAAGAAAGGGGAAGGATGGGTAGTGCGCAGGAAGTATAAAGTTGTTATTGGGCAACAAGGTATATACAAACATAGGGACCGGAGCAGGTCCGTGTGGTTTGTAAAATTTAAAGAAAATAGTGAAATAAGTATTTCAAGGGAAGAGGCTGCTCATATTTTGTGTGATTTTTCGTAGATTTATTATGCGTTGCAGAGAATAATGTATAGAGAAGAAAAGGTTAGTTTTATCATTACACTTGTATTTATTGATTCACCAGTAAATTTCCCCACCCAAAACTCCTGGTTCCCACAGGGTGACCCACATTACTGCATGATACATTAGGGTATATCTTATTAACTATTTATTTGCAACGGAAATAAAGGCAATTTTTGAAGAGAACTGGTGTTTTTCATATAAAACCATATTCCTATATTAATAAGGCTTTCTTCGCGTTTTACTATAATAATACACGGTAGAGTCACTTGAGGACTTCTCTAACGTAGGTTTTTTCTGTTTGTTTATCTTCGACCCGTGTATGATGGTGTGCTTCTCGATCCAATGAGGTGATTCATTGTAACAGCATTAGCAAGAGCTTGAACTCTTGATGAAGTACCTGAGCCCAGCAGGATGGTAAGGTAGGGTGGAAGCACATTCGACTGCTCTGGACATGATTGGTTAGGACTGGCTCTCATTTACTGCTACTCTTCCCTTTCATTCACGTGCTCCTCAAGGGCGTTTCCATAATGGTGGCTGTCGCTCTGTTGCGAGTAGGTCACATGATATTGTGACTCCCATCCACGTGACTCCATCATGAAGGACAGCCTTATTTGCAGAATTTGTCCTGGACAAAAGACTTGTGTAGTCTACACGTCTAGCTGCCTTCCTTTCCTTGGCGAATTGTTAAGGGTACGATACTGCATTGTTTAGAATTTTCATATCAACAAGCCTACGTGACACATTGAATTAATCTATACTTTATTTGCGTGCTCTCTCTCTCTCTCTCTCTCTCTCTCTCTCTCTCTCTCTCTCTCTCTCTCTCTCTCTCTCTCTCTCTCTCTCTCCGCTAATTCCTATACGTTAGAGAAACCAGTTTATTAAAATATACATAATTAAATACACTAGCTAGGGATATAGTTTAGTCTAAGGTTAACCATGAAGAAACGAGGATTGTTTAAGGTTAGACAAATCTTAGATATGGGTCAGTCTTTGTTACCCATTAAGAAATAAGAATTGTTCAAAGTCAGCTTAGTTTAGGTAATGGCTTATTTTAAGTTAGCTATGAAGAAATAGGAATTGTTTAAAGTTAGCTTAGTTTAGGTAATGGCTTAAACTTGAAGTAGCCTCGGAGAAACAAGGTTAGCTTAGTTTAGGTATTATAGAAATAAGGATTGTTTCCGAGTGGCTTTAGTTCAGGATAAGGCTTAGTTTGGCTGAGTGTTTTGTTACCCATAAAGAAATAAGGATTGTTAAAGATTAGCCTAGCTTGGGATATGGTTTAATATTAGGTTAACCAAGAAGAATTGAGGATTGTATTAGGTTAGCCTAGTCTAGGATATGTGTCAATCTTATGTCAGCCATGAAGAAATAAGAATTATGGAAGGTTAGATTAGTTTAGGTAATGGCACAGTTGTTGGTTATTATTATTATTATTATTATTATTATT
Source organism: Palaemon carinicauda (assembly GCF_036898095.1). Taxonomy (NCBI): domain Eukaryota; kingdom Metazoa; phylum Arthropoda; class Malacostraca; order Decapoda; family Palaemonidae; genus Palaemon; species Palaemon carinicauda. The sequence goes on along the minus strand of NC_090727.1, from coordinate 174,435,422 downwards.
ATTATTATTATTACTTGCTAAGCTATAACTCCAGTTAGAAAAGCAGGATGCTATAACCCCAAGGGCTCCAACAGGGAAAATAGCCCAGTGGAGAAAGGAAATAGAAAAAGTAAACTAAAAGAGGAGTTAAAGAACAATAATATTAAAATAAATCTTTTATATATGAACTATAAAAACTTAAAAATAACAAGAGGATAATAGCTTCAAAATAACAAGAGGAAGAGAAACAAGATAGAATAGTGTGTCTGAGTGTACCCTCAAGCAAGAATAACCCAAGACAGTGTGAAACCATGGTACAGAGGCTACGACACTACCTAAGACTAGAAAATAATGGTTTAATTTTGGAGAGTCCTTCTAGAAGAGCTACTTACCATAGCTAAAGAGTCTCTTCTACCCTTTACCAAGAGGAAAATAGCCACTGAACAATTATAATGCAGTAGTTAACCTCTTGAGAGAAGAATAATTGTTTGGTGATTTCAGTATTGTCAAGTGTATGACGATAGAGGAGATTGTGTAAAGAATAGGCTAAACTATTCTGTGTGTGTCGGCAAAGATGAAATGAGCCGTAATCAGAGAGAGGGATCCAATGTATTACTGTCTCGCCAGTCAAAGGACCCAATAACTCTCTAGCGGTAGTATCTCGCCGGGAGGCGAATGCCGTGGACAGCAAACTACCATGAAGAAATACGTATTATCTTGCAACAGCCATGATTTTTCCCAGTTGCTTCCGGTACTGAATGGCCTCCCAGCCCCAGGCCTCTGCACGGGGGCACCTAGCCCAAATCCATAACTCTAACGTATTTTGTGTATTGCTATACTAAAGAATTGTCTTGGGAGGTGTTAAGGATACTGTGAGAGAAAGCATAACGCATGGTTTTGTTTTAGTCCATTTTATAGGTAATTCCTATCAATAAAATTACGAGAAACAGTGCTATCTTAAGTGGTAAGAGAGTATCACGTACGTTAGTGTTCCATAAGAAAATTGGAGGTGTTTCCAATGTGCTGGAAGAAACTAGTAGAACTTTTTGTTTCCCAAATTAAAAAAAAAAAAAAAAATCAGTCAATATTGCGCCTTTAGATGAAAATAATAGTTATCACTGCTGTAAAAAGACTTTTCAAGATCCTAGTTTAGAGGAGTACTTCACGTGAATTAAAACCCACACATATAATACCCCGTACAAATATAAAAGATAGATTGATAAGGATTTTAGCTACTGTTTTTATTTCTTTGCAGGTAAATCAGATACATCAGCCAAATCTTGCTGATTAACTATACAGAAATAACAACCAAAGTGATTCCCCCCCCCCCCCCTGGTTTTCCATAATTCATCAATGTTCGTCTAATGGCCTTGGATTTTTGGTAAGTACAGAGCTGATTCTTCTTTTTATATTCCTTTTGAAACCTTGTGGTTAAATTCATCAATTTATTTAAATAATTAGTTTAATTTAATGAATTGAATTAATTAATTCAATTTATTAAATAAATTAATTAATTTTGATTAATTAGACATATTTTTTTTAAACCATAGTAATAATACGATAGTTTATGCAGATAGTTATGAATAAGTTTGCAAAATTACCATATATCGCATATTTTCAAAATATTTGAATGATTGTATCGTATAAGTGGATGAGCAACCTGGTGGAGTAATAACTTTGGATGTAGAGGAAAGGCCCCCCTAAATATCGATGAAGTCACTGGCAGCAGGGTGACGGATTTGTATTAAGGCGATACACAAACTGTCTCTTCGGCTTTTATTCCTGATGCCTGGCGGATGATCTTACTAGAATTAGTATGAACCAGCAGGGGTCACGTCCCTTAGTTAGATAGGCACTGCGCATCACAAGGAACTGGCTATCCTTTGATGAATCTAGCTAATGAATCCTCTATGGATTTAGCCATATATGAAATATTTATATTTGAGGCCCGTTGTGTCAATAGGCGTAGGAGATGATGGTTATATCGTTTGGATATTGCTTGAAACCTTGTTATAACGCAATATTTAGTAGAGCTGTTCGTCTATATATCACAGCTCATTTGCAGTATATTGAGAGAAAGTAAATTTCAATATACATAATTGCCAGATTCGTTTTTTTACGGCTTAGATGAGATTTGACTTAATTGATTCAATAATCAAAGTGTTTTTGATTAATATTTTCTAATGGCTTCGCTTTCCTCTAGGCTTTCATTCTCTGTGTTAATAGCTTTAGTACTACAGCTTCAGGATTACTGGTCACCCACCCGTGGAACTTCACCATAGATACCAGGGGCCAGTAACCGTGGCAGTTGCTTCGCTAAATAACTCAAAATCAATCACTTCAATCTCATATACTTGTTAAGAAAATCGCCACTCTTTCGGTCAAAGATCTTAGCATGATATTATGGCCAGTCTTACAACGCATTGACCAGCGTATGATAATCTTCCCTTTGGTATGGGAAGAGGGAGTAGTCATACCCTGTGAGAGGAGGGTGTGCGTTTCTGTGCATATCTAGGTATTTAGCCATCATTTTTGATAGGTCGCGTACACTAGCTAAGCACAATAACCGCACATTTTTTATACCTCAATGAATATTTATCATTAAGTTAATTGTGATTTAATTTACATGAAAAAGTGTAAACGACAACAAAAATAGAGGTGATAATGTTCTTAAGTGGTAATGAATTTAGGGAATAGAAGATATACTTTTTGTATTTGTTTTAGATAAGAGAATGTTTAAGTACATTCAACCCTGCCGAAAAAGTTTTCCACTATATATATTTAATAATCGATTAATCAATCAATATTTTATCTAAAAAGACGCGACTGGTTGATAATAATCCTTAAAAAAAGATTAAACCCTCCGTATGCCGGAAGTAGAAAGATGTAATTGAAGTAGTAATTTCTTTTACAAACGTTTATGAAAGAGAATTAAGGAATTAGCAATTAAAAGAAGTAGCTTTATTTATTATTCCTTTAAACCTTTTTGATAAATGTAGTAGAATTAATCTACTGAAATGGCAATTACTTATATCTAGCTTAATGAATAAGGCCGCAGGGAGACGCGATTAACACTTCAGTAGTAGGAAAAATGATTTAAGTAAATTAAAAATAAACATATCAGTTTAATGGGTATTAGGATTGATTCATATTGAAGAACATTTGAGATAAAAGGAGATTAGAAATCTCCCAGTGTTGTTGACTCGAGTCCTTCTGTGTATGACTGCTTGTATGTGCGTGCGTTTGTTTTATGAAACGTTACTCTATTGCATGTATTGAATGAATGAATATGCAGATTGATTAAAATCCTCAGTTGCAGGTATGTCGTAAAAATGAAATTTTATATTCCTTTTATTTCAGTACTTTCTGAAGTTCATGCACTGTATGCCGTACATGGATACATTGCATTCGTTCACGTAGACGTGTATATTAAGAAAATACATCAAATTATGTGTAGATAAAAGGTTAGCAACAAACAAATTTGAAGGCACATATATACTTTTATATCCGTTTGCATAATATTATTTAGGCGAAAAAGTCTGTCTTTTATGTTTTAAAATATTTATTATACCAAATCGTATCTAGATTTAAGCTCGGTTACTTGCTCAAAGTCAGACGAAGGCTTAAACAGGAACAAATAGAAAGCGCAAGGTAATGTTCAGCTTCAGGTAAAGTTTCGAAACATGGAGGATTTCCGCATAGCGGAAAGTGAGAGCGGAGGAAAGATAAAAGATAAGAATAATCCGCATTGAAAAAAAAAAATAGATACAGGTTGTGTTCGATATAAACGTAATTGTGACGAGCCATTCATTTTCAGTTTGAAGAATATAAATATTTTCGAAAAAACCTGTTTTCCCCACAGTGATAGTGATAATGATCATAATAGTATTGATTATTTAATAACATTCTTTCCCCCAAAATCAGAAATTTTCCCATTATGTAAATTGAAATACTTATTCATGAAGAAAACCTTTTAAAACCAAGCTCAGAAAAGGATTTTGTAAAGAAAACATATCCGTATTTCACACACACGCAAAAGCTAAATCTTCCCAGCGGGTAAATTTAAATCTTTCTTTGAAAAACTAATTTAACTTGAGAAAATAAAGCCCAAGTCGACGAAAGACCGGAAAGTCTCAAGTTCAACATGGCACCTGGGAGGGAAAATGTCAACTTCTCGACTTCATTATGCTAAGTACACACAAGGCCTTCCATTTGAGCCCGGCGTTCGTGCAAAGAAAGAACGCAATACAAATAGAATTAAGCCGAGTGTTGACACAAATCACAACAGCTTCGCCGCTCGCTGGGTGTGTGTTGGGTGGGGTGGGTTGGGGTGGGGGGTTCAGACCCCGATAAGCTACGTTCCAGAGCTTGCATGTAGGAATGAGGTGAGCGAAGCGTTCCATCGTAGTCCAGGATTTAAAAAAAAAGTATCTGAGATTTGTTACAAACTACTGTTGATTTGAGTGATGGAAATATCTTTCTTGATAACATCCTGCAAACACTAACAGTGTTTATATGTATGTATGTATATATATATATATATATATATATATATATATATATAATATATATATATATATATATATATATATATATATATATATATATATATATATATATATATATATATATATATACAGTAGACCACCGCCATATGACATTAATCCGTTCAGGAGTTGGTATCGTATAGTGAAAATGTCGTATGGTGGGCAATACAATAGCTAATGTGTGAAAAACTCCAGGTGAAAACATCAAAATTTTATATATATATTAAAAATTAGTAACAAAATAGTATAGTAAGTACTGTACTACAGTACTTATATATAATATACATGTACTGTACAGTGTATAATTAAATAACATTGTAAATCAAAATTATATAAAGTACAGTACTCAAAAAGAAAAATGGAATATTATTTACCTTTGTAGTGACGTGATTTGAGCTTTTAGTGGGTGGAGGCAGAGGGGGGAGAAGACGGCAGATATAAAAACGTATCAAGGCTAATTATGTTACACTTAATAATAAATTTATTCGTATTAAACACTTAAAATTAAAAATGCTTTTTTTATTATTTTTGTCTTCGGGATTTTTTTTTTATGATTTTTTTTTCTAGAACTTAATTTTATACAGTAGCACTTCTTCATCTTCGCTTTACTCTTTTAGCTTTTTTACTAGAATCACCTATATCATCTTTGCTTTCTGACACTTCTCTTTTGGAGAAATATCCATCCAAAGAAGCCTGTTTCTGACGACTCCTCAAAATATTTCTAAAATAACTCATACATTTGTCATTAACACTCCATAAGATGACCTGTGTGAAGTTTTTCTGGGTGTTTTTATTTTTTTCAATGAATCTCGTAAGGTTTTCATACCAACCGATAGCTTCCCTTATTTCTGCTGATGTAGTTTCTTCTGTCCTCACCTCCGTCAGAGTGGTGCTCTTCCTGAATGATGGTCAACTACATTGCCTCCAATTCCTTCAAGTCTTCAGTTGTAAGCTCCTCCCTGTGCTCCTCGATAAGGTTATCAACGTCAGCCTCATCGACAACAAGCCCCATGGACCTCCCGATTGAAATTATTTCCTCAACATCACCCTCAGGGGCAGGGTCATCAACGGCCTCGTCTTCAGTTTAGGGTTCGAAACATTCAAACAACAGCTGGCTACAGTTTGTTCCATGAGGCGTTCAAGGTGTGCCGTGAAACCTCGTTCCAAGCTTTATCGATTATCTTCAGGCATTGAACGATGTCAGGTATTGAACGATGTCAAAATGCCCCTTCCAAAATTCACGGAGGGTGAGTTGAGTGCTTTCAGTCACTTCGAAGCATCTTCTGAACAGATGCTTCGTGTAAAGCTTCTTGAAGTTGGCAATCACTTGCTGGTCCATAGGTTGGAGGAGAGAGGTGGTGTTCGGTGGCAGATAGAGAACCTTGATGAAGGAGAAGTAAGGATATATGTTGGCCTCGAGGCCAGGAGCATGAGCAGGGGCATTGTCCAGTACCAGGAGACATTTTAGAGGAAGATAGTTCTCTTCTAAAAATTCCTTGACAGCAGGACCGAAGCGGCGTTTATCCACTCAATAAATATGGTCCTCGTGACCCAGGCCTTGGCATTAGACCTCCAAAATACCGAGAGCCTATCCTTCATGATATTTTGTGCCTTGAAGGCACGAGGATTCTCTGAGTGGTATACCAGTAGGGGCTTGATTTTTAAGTCCCCACTGGCATTTGCACAAAATGCGAGGGTAAGTCTGTCCTTCATTGGTTTATGGCCAGGAAGTTTCTTTTCTTCTGCTGTGATATATGTACAACGGGGCATTTTCTTCCAGAAAAGTCCTTGTTCTTGATGATTGTACCAATCGTTGACTGGTTACGGCCATATGTACTAGCACATGCCTTCTTCGTATATCTTTATTATCTCCAGCTTCGTTTCCATAGTAATCTTCTTCTTACTTCTCCCTTTAATATCACTAGCAATCTTGGGACCCATGGCTAACGAATTAAAGTTGGAATTAAGCACTAAAATGCACAAAAAATACAATATCGCAAACACTCACACGAGATCAAGTCTTTACGAAACACACACGAGATTCTGAACTGAGCACGTGATTAACAAAAAGAAAGAGAGAGGGGCAGCATCTCTCTCAGGCATTGTGGGAGAGATTTTGGCCAATAGCGTATCAGCATCTTAGTGACGCCGACCAATAGCAGACCAGCTTCTTAGTGAAGTATGCAGTGACCTATGCAGTGACATATGAGCGTGGTGTGAGGCGAGTGACTTGCACAGTCGTATGCGTACCGACCGCCAAGTTTAAATTTTGGAATTCGATGCCGTAAGGTGGGGAAAATGCCGTAACAAGGGGACGAAAAAACATCGTGTTCCACACCGTAACGTGAAAAAACGTAAGCTGGAGACGCCGTACCCCGGGGGTCCACTTTATATAGATATTTACATATACTTACGAAACTGGTCTTGTGGAGAGTAAACATTTTATTCGTATATTTTATTTGTGTATTTAAAAGGTGTATAGCCAGCTCATAAGGTGAGCTCCTCATATGTTATTTTTTAGAATTAACTTTATTTCATGTATTTTGTAATGAAGTCTTATGTAATCTCAATTAAGTGTGCTGTACGAACCATATGAATTATGAACGAGGGCTTATGTAATTTTTTTTTATGTTTTCATTATGTATTGCGTCATGTTTGTGATAAATTACGCAATTCTTATATTTTCCACGTGTTTAGAATGTTCTTGAAAACCCCAGAGTTAGTTTTATCTTTTTATTGTTCCGAAGAGTGGGGTAGGCGGTGCGAGCTGAGAGAGGGTTGCCTTGCAAGTGAGACTAGATTTCCTATTTGATAGATATAGTTGACAACTTTGACACTGCTAGGCACTGCCCCCAAGCTTCTAGACCCCTGACCTAGAAGGATCTAGTTTAATTAAGTTAATATATATATATATATATATGTGCCCCTAGGAATGCATAAGAGCGGAAGAGAACCAGCCTGTCCCAGTGAAAGAGCCAACTTCCTCTCTCTTTCAAGTGCCTCGTTTTGAAGGTGATTTAAAATGTATTGTGTTATTGTACGTGCTGGTATTATATAAAATTTTTGTAACTGGCCCTGTGAGATTTAGGTGAGGGCAGTGAGGTGTATTTTATTTGGCTTAACTGTTCGATTATCTCGTGTGATCCAAAACACATAAGTTTATCAGTTACTTTTTATGTAAATTTCAGTAAGAGTTTAATCATTAGAGTGTTAAAGGTCAACTGTTGTCATTAATTATCAAGATTGAATATTTTTATGAATTATTTTCCAGTGAAACAAGTGATTGTATAATTTTCATAACTATTACTTTCTTGTCTTAGTCTTAAGTTTTTGAGTGATTTATTTTTGGTGTAAATTCTTTCAAAGTGTTGTAATTTTTTAAAGAAAATTTTTATTTTGTAAAGAGTGTGTTATATCGATCACCAGTATTTCTTTCAGAACTCTCTCATATCCCTGTTAAAGAATCAAAGTAAGGTTGTTTTGATTAGTTCTCAATGATAATTACCCAGTTTGTTTTGAGTTTATGTAAGAGACCTTTGGATATTCAGTGATTTTATATATATTGCTGACTGGGAGTTTCTTAGAGCTTGGGTATTATTCAAGCCGTAATATATAATATATTTTTGGTGCCCAGACCAGTGACCACAATATATATTTATATATATATATATATATATATATATATATATATATATATATATATATATATATATATATATGTAATTATGTTTATTTATATATACAGGCAATTATGTTTATATATATATAAATTTATATATATATATATATATATATATATATATATATATATATATATATATATATATTGGTGTATATATATACATGTGCATATTATTAATATAGCCAAGGTACAACCCCAGTTGGAAAAGGAAGATGCTGTAAACCCAAGGGCTCCAACAGGAAAAAATAGCCTAGTGAGGAAACAAACAAGGAAATATATAAACTGCAAGAGAGGTAAAGAATAATAAAAACAAAATATTTTAAGAACAGTAACAACATTGAAATAGTTCTTTTATATATAAACTATAAAAAGAAAATGTTGTAGTGAATGTACCATCAAAACAGAGAACTCTACCCCAACACAGTGGAAGACCATGGTACATAAGGCTCTGGCACTTCCCAAGACTAGAGAACAGTGGTTTGATTCTGGAGTTTCCTTTTCTTCTAGAATAGCTGCTTACCGTAGTCTCTTCTACCCTGACCAAGAGGAAAGAAGCTTCTAAACAATTACAGTATGGTAGTTAACCCCTTGAGCGAAAAAATTCTTTTGGGTTTTCTTTACTAGCTGAAGCCACTTTTTTCTCTTCATTGATCTTGTCATTTCTAAGTAGTTTATCTACTTTCCGGCTTAACTTTTTGTGCTCGGAAATTTCATGAATTGAAGGCTGGTAATTTTGGTGTTGTCAGATGTATGAGGGCAGAAAAGAATGTGTAAAGAATAGGCCAGATTATTCGGTGTATGTGTAGTCAAAGGAATAATGAGAAATAATTAGAAAGAGGGATCCAATGTAGTACATTCTGAACAGGCAAAGGACCGAAGAACTCTCTAGTGGTATTATCTCAATGGGTGGCTGGTGCATTGACCAATCTACTACCTATAAATATATATATATATAGACATTTCTTTTATATATATACACGCACACACACATTATATATATATATATATATATATATATATATATATATATATATATATATATATATGTATGTCCCATGTCGACGGATTATGAGACATCGGAATTTGGGTTTTTACCTTATTACGAAAGGTTTGTGAATACACAGTGAGTACCATATTGATCTTGGGAGTGCTCGAGGGGTATTGCCACTCCTTTTGAGCAAGCCATTACAATGTTGCTCTGTCAATATGCTAAAACTATCAGATTTGTGGAAATCTCCACTGTGATGGAAATATACTCTTACCATTTGGTTTAAGACGCATCACCTATTAGAGCTAAGACACGTCGCCTATAACAAAGTTCAGTGATCTCGCAGAACAATTTATGACAGTCATAATACTCATAAAAAAGGTCATTGATCACACTGTATAAAACACATACATCTAGATATTTTTCATACAAGGCTTGCGACTATACTGTACAGTACTCCCCCCCCCCCCATGCTCTTCACTCTGTGAGGAGGTGCGTACTCGTCCTTTCTATGATATATGGAGGACACTCCGATCCGAAATAGGGCATGGTATGTACTGTAATAGACAGATATGCAACGTAAAATATATACATGGAAATCACCCCCAAAAAAGACATCTTCGACAAAGAAGATGAAAAATAGAATATTGCATGTGAAAATGTACATAATAAATGTAATATGATTCCACCCATTTCTTCATATGCCATTTGCAATTATAATACAGAATGCCCAAAGTAAAGAAAAAATAACTTCAATTTCGGTATTACACAATCTTATCAATAACCTCCCTCTGGTTGCAGCAATATTGGCCTTTCAGGCAGGATAGGGGTAGGAATAGATATTCCATCATCCCTCGATTTTACTTGTCCCGGTTTATGGCTCAATTTCGCAACACAACTCACCAGCACTGTTTCGCCATTTTTAAAATCACTACTACACTACATCTGTAGCTGTCAATCTGGGGTTATTATATGACTTAAAAATTCGACCTGTTTACAGAAAAATTTGCTCTTGGATAAAATTTATTTTCATACCATTACGGCGCAATGCTTCTAAAACTTTACGAATATTGTTATTATGTTCTTCTACTGCGTTCCTTTTAATTATGAAATTGTCTAGATAAACATGAACATTTTGGCCAATTAAGGGAGACAACACTGCCATCATTACTCTAGAAAAATGACTGGGATCATTTTCAACCCTGAAAGGAAGAAAATTATACTAAAATAGTTGATCGTTGGCTTTAAATGCTGTTTTGCATTCACTGTCTTCTTGAATGGGTATTTGATAATATTGAGATTTTAAATCGATAGTTGTAAAATGTTTACTAGCCTGTTCCCTCATTAGTAATTCTTTGATCGAAGGCACTGGAAATGCACTGTCCTTAGTGAATGCATTCAACTTCCTATAATCAAGCAATAATCTTACCTAGCTCTCCTTTTCCATAACAGCTACAATTAGAGAAGCCCAGGGGATTCTCTCTTCTTGATAATCCTTTGTTCCCTTAATTTGCTCATTTCCCTTTCTATCTCTCCCTAGAAATGAATGGGTACCTTATAAGGCCTTGCCCTGATCGACTCCGCCTGCCCAGTTTCAATGCTAAAGGGAAATCGATCAATTCTCTCGGGTGGCTCGTCTCTGATTGCAATTACATTGGGATAATTATTAACAATGTTACTAACTACAGGTTGATATTCTGGTGAACATGGTTTTCGCACTTGACTGATCAAGTTTTGAGCCCATCACATAACTCCAATTCACGCACAGAATGACTTCCTAACATAATTCTTTTATTTGACAAATTAACTATTGTAATATCCACTATTCTCTTTTATTTGTGGCAAGGCCTCCAAGACTATGTGTTCCCATTTTTCATGGGGTTTAACTAAGACCTTGGATCCCTTCGGGAGAGGCTGAGACGAGGTCGCTGATATGCTCGTAAGCATCTGGGGAAGTAATACTTCTCCTTTTTCCGGTACAGCTGTTACCCTATGTACTTGTCTCTCCCTTCCCACTTACTCTCTCATGACTTTCTATTGGCAAATTGCACCCTCCTGCTATTACTGTTTTTCTATCGTTTACCCCCCAAATGTATATATGATTGTTCATAATAAAATCTAGACCAAGTTTAGAAACAATTCCTGGAGATCCCAAGGTAGGCAGGATAAAAAAAATCATGTGTAAACTTCAGAGATCCCACCTTAAAGTTGACAACAGTTTTATGCCTTGACTGCACTTTATTTCCTCCTGGTATGTCGACGATGATGGGTGCCGCTGACTGTGGTGGGTTTGAGGAGTGTCCTTGTTCAAGAAGTGAAACGTTGGGTCCTTTGTCAATCAGCGCTCGAATGTATTTATTTGGTAGGTCAATGCTGATTGCTAAAATTACAAGCCGCCAATTAGGATCCCGATATAGGCTAACGACCTCGTTTGCAATACCAATGCCCCCTGCTCCTGTCCCTAATGCTGTAGGGTGAGGTTGGGGGTAATGAGGGAGGTGCGTGTGCCTGTTCCATCGTAGTCACTGCTTCTTCGACTGTTGCTTCTGTTCTGCTGGGGGGTGGGGGGGTGGGGGGGGGGCTCGATCTCCCTCGTTTCCCACTTCGTCTGCCTCCTTTCCCTCGGATATTAGGTGCGGGGTGGTGTGCGTGTGCCACAGCCTGCCCACCCTCTGCTTTTTTTGTTGGGTACTCTCAAGATTGATGACCGTAGGCCTGATAGGCATAACAGCGGGGATATTCTTGGGTGGGCAGTCAACTCATTGGTACCTCTCTCCCCCAGACTGCCTACATCTGAAGACTCTTCTCACCTGCTTACTTTGTTCTCCCCTCTCCCAGTTTGGGGGATGGTGGCTACCGCTCATTGCATATGTTCTCATGGCTACCACCTTTCTGGAATCGGGGCAGTTATTATTAGTCATTTTTTCTTCTGGCAAACTGTCTAGAATGTTATGTATGGCCATCACTGCATTTGCGACAAATAACCACATAGATATGGGTTCATTAATCTGCGAATATGCTAACGGGCAATTGCTTTTTTACCGCCTTCTGGGAGATTGGCGCTCCTTCTGGGAAACTAATCACAAACTCAAGAAATACAAGTTGCAAAACTGAGAACTGACTTACCCTCTCGAATTTTTATTTGATAGTTTTCTTTCATATCCCTTTCCTGGCATCAGGTAAGGCTTATCTCTCAATTAAACATCGTTTGTTTCAGTATAACCTCTTAAACTGTCTTGTGGCCAACACATTACCTTCATTGCTGGAGAATCTTTAAGCAGTCTAATTACTTGAATTGCTTTATCTCTATCTGACCACCCATATGTGGCTACTTCAGTCTCTCAAAAACACTTCGATTGATTGAAACCCTTCACTAGGCCATTGATCATCAAAAGTTCTAACACTTGCCTGGAGTTCTGGCAATTTTTGAACTATGACGTTTTGAGTATCTTCACTCGGCTTTGCACATGCGTGCTTTCACTTGTGTGCGTTTGAACATAGTTCATGTACATTGGAGATGCTCTGGCTGCTGGCCACTCTTTTTCTTGTTCAACTAATAATCTGTTTATTAACTAAGGTTATCTAACCTATTTTGTAAGTCCTGCGTTCGTTGCTCTCGTCTATATTCTTCTTTGACATCACAATAACCAACTGCTCCTTCATTTTCCTCTCCTGCAGCAGGAGTGTCTGCTATGTTAAACCTCATATACCTAGGCAACTCGAACCTTTTTATTTTACCGGCTTAATGTACATCTTCGCTCACAGCATAGACACACACAGATGTATTCTTTCATCTGATACCAATTGTGTGTCATGTTGGTGGATAATGAGACATCAGAACTTGGGTTTTTTCACTATTACAAAAGGTTTGTGGATACACTTTAGATAGCGAGTACCATGTTATTCTTGTGAGCACTCAAGAAGTACTGCCACTCCTTCCCAGCAAGTCATGACAATGTTGCTCTGTCAATATGCTGAAACTATCTTTTTTGTGGAAATCTCCACTGTGAGGGAAATATACTCTTCAGCTTGAGACACATCACCTATCGGAGCCAAGACACGTCTCCTATAACAGAGTTCAATGATCTCGCACAACATTTTATGAGTCATAATATTCTTAAAAAGGTCATTGATCTCACTGTATAAAACATATGCATGTACATACTTTTCATACAAGGTTTGGGACTTTACTCCCCCTGCAATGCTCCTCACTCCGGGAGGAGGTGTGCATTCGCCCTCCCTAGTCTTTGATATATGGAGGACACTCTGATCCCAAATAGGGCATGGTATGTACTGTAATAGACAAAAATACAACATTAGGTATATATGAAAATCCCCTAAAAAAATAAACATCTTCCATGAAAAAGATAAAAATATATTGCATGTGAAAATGTACACAATAGACATAAAATAATTCCACTCATTTTTTCTTATGACATTTGCCATTATAATACAGAATACCCTAAGTGAAAAAAAATCATAACAATTTTGGTATTACACAACCTCATCAATAATCTCCCTCTGGTTGCGGCAATATGGGCCTTTTAGGCGGGATAGGGCTAGGAATAGATATTCCAGTATTCCTCAAGTTTACTCGTCCATGTTTACGGTACAATTCTGCAACACATCTCGCCACCACTGTATCGCCATTTTTAAAATCACTACTACACTACATTTGCAACTATCAATCAGTGGTCACCAGCTGTTTCCCTGAGAAAATCATTCAGCTTCGCGCTCCCTCTCATAACTCTAAGTGTAAGGTATTCACATCTACACATTATTTAACGCTGCCTCTCCTTGAGGCTTAACTTTAATTCCGTAGCCACTTGGCCTGGTCCCCGCAACAAGGAATCATATAAATACATCAATAACACGGCATCTGCCTGATGGATCACACCTGACATATTTAACCTCTCTCTGTTTGTTTTTAGGTTCACTCAGCAGTATGCCATATGAATTGCTACACATGGCAAAATTATCACAAAACTTTACTTCACTACATTCAACACTCACATAAGAATGCATTATCCTCATCAAGTTTATTTAGAACGCATTAAAAGAAGAAATGAGGCGTGTCCAAACAACAACAGCAAAAAACTATCTTTTCTGCAGCCACATGTATGTGTGCCTGATGATGTTCAGACACTACTCAACTAATGATGTTTTGTATCCCATCTTTACTCGGCACAGACCCAAATATGCTGGCTCAAGTTTGTGTTTCCAAGGTTGGAATCGTTTCAAATACACACGATCGCCCACAAATACTTTTACCGGTGCGGTCTTTGAGCTGTGTTTTTCATTAGCTCTTTTCAAAAACCTTTTAGTGGTGTTCATTTCTCTGCTTAAGATATTTAGTAAACAGACACGGTATTGCTCACTTGAATAATTTGGCAACTGTTATGAATTAATCAGGACCGTATAGAGTAACACAGGATCCTGTCCATACACTAAAATTAATAGCATGTCCCTGAGCGAGGCATTATATGCAATGTTCAAAGCTAGTCCAGCTGTAGGAAACATGTTATGCCAATGAAGGGGATCATCAGCTAATAAGTAACGTAAAATTTGTACCACTTCCCCATTATGAGATTCCACTAAGCCATTAGCTGAAGGCCTATATGCGGTCACTGAAAAGTGCTCAATTTTCATCAAGTCCGTGACTGATTTCCCCCACCTTATTTATGAACTTGAGACCATTATTACTTATCAGAATTTTTGGGCAACTAAACCTAGTAATAAAAGAGGACTGCGCATGGGCTAATGAATTTGCTGATTTATCCAACATTGCGTAAGTGTGAGTGTAATGATTAAGTGCATCCACAAATACACATATATACTTATGCTGTGTTATACCTGTAAGAAATGGTCGTACCACATCCATGTGCACCCTATAATATTTGTTAGGAATCACAATCCACTTTTTGGCCTCTGGTACAGTGTTTTTATGCTTTTGAAATGGCTATAAGCATGACATAATTTTTTATGATTTTCTATAGATTTTTTCATTCCTAACCAAAAGAAGGATTCACGTGGTCTCCTAAATGTCCTATCAATCCCCAAATGCCTTGCTTACGGACTTGCATGTACAATGTGGATGGCTAGATTAATTCAAGAGGGAGGAAGAACTACCCGTGCACAAAATTCCCCACCCCTCTTCTCGTAAGCACAATATAAGAGATCATTCTCTATAAAATAATTCTCACAAGGCACATTCAGAAGTCATTGGTAACTATCTGACTCCCCTTAAATCACTGCTTGCACCCTTTTCGTGTGAATTCACATCTCGTTTTCTATCTTGATGGGGTTCCTTGACGTTTTGTGTCTGCTCTTCATTCCTCTTTTGTGCTCTATTTGTTACTCCTCTAGAGAGGGCATCATCTACCTTGTTAGCTTTACCTTCTATGTGGTCAAACACCTTCATGTTAAACTTAACAATATTTCAGTCCATCTCGCTTGTCTAGATGTTAAGTCTACTTTGTAAACTAAATCACGTAGGAAACAATGATCACTTTGCCACTCAATCGGCTGACCTAACAAAGGGTACCGATGACTCTCTAGAACCCAAAGAATACCCAATGACTCATAATCGAATGTACTATAATTCCTTTCTCCCCCTTTTAATGCCCTGAAAGCAAAACCAATGGGTCTTCCTCTGCCCTTATCATCTCGTTGAGAAATTACGGCATTAATAGCTACACTACTCCTACTCACATCTGTTGTCACTAGAAATGGGCGATCATATGTAGGATATGCGAGTAAAGGCTCTTTCTTCTTCCACTCCTAATTTTTTAATTTTTGTTTCTTTAATGCATCTAAGGGTCTCGCTATCTCTCCAAAACCTCTTATGAATTTACGGTAATACCCAGCGACCCCAAGGAATCCAATTACCAATTTTCAATATTCTTTAGTATTTATAAACCAGGAGATTCTTAGCACCCCGCTACGCCCACGACTGGGGGCTATTCTGTCATTTTGGCTTCCCATAGACCGACTAAATCCATAGAGGATTTATTGGCTAAATTCAATAAAGGGAAGCCAGTTCCTTATGATAAGCTGTGCCTATTTAACTAAGACAAGTAACCCCTGCCAGTCCCTACTAATTTCAGTAAGATAAAAAAAAGATGAAAAGACGTATTGTCAATAGCATTAAACTCAATTCGTCACCCTGCTGCCAGTAGCTTCATCGAGATTTAAGAAGTATTTCCTTCACACCCAAAGTTCATGTTACTCCACTAGGTTGCTTTTCCGCTTATATAACCGTTGGAAAACATGGGTTGCTCGGATATACTGCCTAGCACGGTAAAGATATACCACCAAACATGGTATATATATATATATATATATATATATATATATATACATACTGTATATATATATATATATATATATATATATATATATATACTGTATATATATATATATATATATATATATATATATATATATATATATTTACAGTATATATATATTTTCTTACGAAGCTGGTCTAGTATAGAGGAAATATTTTATTCATGTATTTCACTTGTGTATTTAAGAGATACATAGCTAGCTCATGAGGGGAGTTCCACTCATTTAGGTTTTGAGTAAAGTTTTGTAAATTTCATAAGACTTTTGTCATTCATTTAATTGTATTTTTCATTCAAGTCAGTATGTCAATTTACATTATTTTTTCAAGAATTAACTTTTTCTTTCGCGTAATTTGTTACAAAATCTTATGTGATCCTGTTTAGGTATGCTGTA
>NC_090727.1:174388486-174413486 GCF_036898095.1 Palaemon carinicauda | reverse complement strand
TGAATGGGTCAGGGACTATTGTTTTCTATCTGTTGAGTTATTCCTTCTTGGAGAGAGAGAGAGAGAGAGAGAGAGAGAGAGAGAGAGAGAGAGAGAGAGAGAGAGAGAGAGAGAGAGAGATGTGGGGGCAGACTCAGGTATAAAGTTATTGAGTTTCCACTTAAGTAAACCTAAAATGGAAATAAAATTGTACATTGCAAGGTGTTTGTTCTTTAGGAATATTGATACCAATAAGAATTTTCATGCAAAAAAAAGAGAGAGAGAGAGAGAGAGAGAGAGAGAGAGAGAGAGAGAGAGAGAGAGAGAGAGAGAGAGAGAGATATGAGGGGAATCAGTAATAAAGTTATTGAGTTTCCGCTTCAGTAAACCTAAAATGGAAATAAAATTTTACATTGCGGATGCATCGTAAGTGTTTGTTTTTTCGAAATATTGATACCAATAGGAATTTTCCTGAGAGAGAGAGAGAGAGAGAGAGAGAGAGAGAGAGAGAGAGAGAGAGAGAGAGAGAGAGAGAGAGAGAGAGAGAGAGAGAGAGAGAATCAGGAATAAAGTTATTGAGTTTCCGCTTCAGTAAACCTAAAATGGAAATGAAATTGTACATTGTAGATGCATCTTAGGTGTTTGTTCTTTCGGAATCAGGCTGTGAGCAAAACATAATTGAAGCTACTCACAGGTCTGGTAATTGCTTGGACCTCGGATACACTGACTCCCCTGGCGTTATAACCAGTAAGGTTGGTTCTCCAGTTGGGACATATGATCATGCCTTGATTTCTTTAGTAGTGAAGACTGAGCAGTCTGTCCCTGATATATCATACTCTTGTAAAATTTATATGAAATCCCAAGCAGATTGGAATGGGATTTTGCATGATCTTTTTTGCTTGAATTGGTCACAATTATATAGTAGTGTAGATCCTGTTGTCCCTTTGAATGAGAATCTAGTCAGCATAATTGATAGGCGTAATCCTTCTCGTGTGCTAAGGTACCGAGTGAAGGACAAACCGTGGTTCAATGATGATTGTAGACGTGCTTATTTGGAGAAGCAGGAGGCCTATCAGCTTTAGAAGGGTAACAGACCAGATTTGACCTGGAACAACTATACTCAGCTTCAAGCTTTTGCTCAGAGAGTGTATGCCTCAACTGGAAAGGAGGACAATTTAACCATAAAAGAAACCCTTTCTGGTACAACTCAGGAACATAAATGGTTGTCTACCCTTAAATCTGCACTCTTTGGTGTAGATGCAACAGTTCCTCCTTTACTTTAACCAGATGGCTCAGTCACTCACTGTCCAAAGGAAAAGGCAACCCTCTCGGCTGATGTTTTTGACAGTAAACAGAGTAATGAAAAACTTGAACTTCCTCATTCATGTTTTCCTGAGGCTAAACTAACTAGTTTAGCTTTTCGATCTCGTGAGATTAAAGCTCTGTTGATGGACCTTGATGCCTATGGAGGTGTAGACCCAAATGGTATTTTTCCTTTGTGTTTTATAAAGACAGCAGATTTCTTAGCCTCAAAGTTATTTGTTATTTTGCGCAAGTTAGCAAGAAGAGGAGCTTTTAGCACTTGTTGGAGAATTGGTAATGTTACTCCTCTATGTAAATGTGTTTGTGGTAGCTCAAGTCCCACTGATTACTGCCCAATTTCCATAACTCCCATATTATCTAAAGTTTTTGAACGTCTTCTGGCAAAACGTCTTAATAGGTTTGTTGAAGGTAATCATCTACTCCCTAGTTTGCAATTTGGTTTTCGTAAAGGCCTTGGAGCATGTGATGCTCTTCTTACAATCTACAATGCTGTACAGAAATCCCTTGATTGTGGCCAGGAAGTTCGTATTATTGGCCTTGATTTCAGCGCTGCCTTTGACCGTGTTAATCATGAGGCCCTTATTTTTAAACTGAAACAGTTGGGAGTGGGTGGGTAATTTTTTAGCATTATTATTGATTTTTTAAATAATAAATCTCAAAGAGTTGTTGTTGATGGGCACCATAGTGAGTATAGGAATGTGATATCCGGTGTTCCACAGGGTAGTGTTCTTTGCCCATTACCTTTCATACTATATACACATGACATGTGGTTTGGCCTAGAAAACAAGCTTGTTGCATATGCAGATGATGCTACTCTCTTTGCATCAATTCCATCCCCTGAATGTAGATTTTGGGTTGGTGAATCCCTTAATATAGATTTAGCTAAAATTAGTGTTGGTGCAAATTATAGGGTATGAAGTTGAATCCTAACAAAACTCAAAGTATGATTGTAAGTAGGTTAAGGACGGTTGCTCCTCAACATCCGGATCTCAGTCTTGATAAAGTTTCTTTAAATTTGTATGACTCTTTAAGAATTTTAGGTGTGATTCTCGACGGCAAATTTACTTTTGAGAAACACATCAGGTCTGTGTCTTCTTCAATTGCCCCAAAATTGGCTTATTGAGAAAGTCTTACAAGATTTTCGGTGATCAATCTATTCTGAAGAAGTGTTTTAATTCTTTCATTCTACCTTGTTTCGAGTACTGTTCTCCTGTCTGGTCTTCAGCGGCTGATTTTCATCTTAATTTGTTGGACAGAAACTTACGGTCTATTAAATTTCTTATTCCTGATCTAGATATTAATTTTTGGCACCGTCGTTCAATTAGTTCATTATGCATGTTGCATAAGATTTTTCATAACTCTGACCATCCTTTACATTCAGATCTCCCTGGACAATTCTATCCTGTTCGTAATACTAGGCAGGCAGTTAATTCTAATAGCCAGGCCTTTTTCATCATGAGGCTCAATACTACACAGTATTCTAGAAGTTTTATTCCAGCTGTTACGAAGTTGTGGAATAATCTTCCTAATCGGGTAGTTGAATCAGTAGAACTTCAAAAGTTCAAAGTTGGAGCAAATGTTTTTATGTTGACCAGGCTGACATGAGTCTTTTTATTGTTTATATATGACATATTTGTTTTTGACGTTGTTAATAGTTATTTAGGACATATCTGTTTTGACGCTGTTACTGTTTTTAGAATGATATATTGTTAATTTATTCTCATCATTTATTTATTTCCTTATTTTCTTTCCTCACTGGTCTATTTTTTCCCTGTTGGAGCCCTTGGGCTTATAGCATATTGCTTTTCCAATTAGGGATGTAGCTTGGCTAGTAATAATAATAATAATAATAATAATATTGATACCAATATGAATTTTCTTGAGAGAGAGAGAGAGAGAGAGAGAGAGAGAGAGAGAGAGAGAGAGAGAGAGAGAGAGAGAGGAGAGAGAGAGAGAGAAGGGGGGGATCAGGGATAAAGTTATTGAGTTTCCGCTTCAGTAAACCTAAAATGGAAATAAAATTGTACATTGCAGATGCATCGTAGGTGTTTGTTCTTTCAGAATATTGATACCGATAATAATTTTCATGCTCGAGAGAGAGAGAGAGAGAGAGAGAGAGAGAGAGAGAGAGAGAGAGAGAGAGAGAGAGAGAGAGAGAATCAGGAATAAAGTTATTGAGTTTCCGCTTCAGTAAACCTAAAATGGAAATAAAATTGTACATTGCAGATGCATCGTAGGTGTTTGTTCTTTCAGAATATTGATACCAATAATAATTTTCATGCTCGAGAGAGAGAGAGAGAGAGAGAGAGAGAGAGAGAGAGAGAGGAGAGAGAGAGAGAGAGAGAGAGAATCAGGAATAAAGTTATTGAGTTTCCGCTTCAGTAAACCTAAAATGGAAATAAAATTGTACATTGCAGATGCATCGTAGGTGTTTGTTCTTTCAGAATATTGATACCAATAATAATTTTCATGCTCGAGAGAGAGAGAGAGAGAGAGAGAGAGAGAGAGAGAGAGAGAGAGGAGAGAGAGAGAGGAGAGAGAGAGAGAGAGAGAGAATCAGGAATAAAGTTATTGAGTTTCCGCTTCAGTAAACCTAAAATGGAAATAAAATTGTACATTGCAGATACATCGTTGGTGTTTGTTCTTTCGGAATATTGATACCAATAATAATTTTCCTGCGAGAGAGAGAGAGAGAGAGAGAGAGAGAGAGAGAGAGAGAGAGAGAGGAGAGAGAGAGAGAGAGAGAGAGAGAGAGAGAGTCAGGAATAAAGTTATTGACTTCCCACTTCAATAAACTTGAAATGGAAATAAAATTGTACATTGTAGATGCATCGTAGATTTTTTTCTTTCGGAATATTGATACCAATAAGAATTTTCCTGTGAGAGGAGAGAGAGAGAGAGAGAGAGAGAGAGAGAGAGAGAGAGAGAGAGAGAGAGAGAGAGAGAGAGAGAGAGAGAGAGAGAGAGAGAGTGTGTTAGTGAATGTCAAAAAATAAAAAAATAGAAAAAGACGATGAACATTACAGTTATGAATATTAATCAGTGCGAATAACAAATATTATTTTTCAGAAATTTTGTTTCAGTTATGTTTTTGGCTCAGTTTTTATGGAAATACATATAACCTTTTTCCGCCATGAATAATTCTTTCTTTTATTAATGGCGTCCTGAACTCCATATAAATCGTTATGAAAAAGTAGTAGAAAGAATTAAATGAGTAAATTAGCAAGTGAACATATCAGTTTAAAGGGTGTTAAAGAGGAGGCACATTGAAGGACATTTGAAATAAAAGGAAACTAGAAGTCTCCCCATGTTGTTGGTTGACTCGAGTGTGTGTGTATGTGCGTGCATTTATTTTGTGTAACGTTACGCTATTGAATGAATAAATGAATATGGTAATTGATTAGAATCCTCAGTTGTAGTTATGTCGTAAAAGTGAAATTTGATATTCCTTTTATTTCAGTACTGTCTGAAGTTCATATGTATGCGTGCATTGTATGCTGTACATGATACATGCATACATTCGCACAGACATGTATATTCAGAAAATGCATCAAACTATATGTAGATTTAAGGTTAGTAATAAACAAATTCAAAGGACATATGCATTTTTTATATTCGTTCGCATAATATTGATTAGGAGATAAAGTTCATCTCTGTTATGTTTCAAAATATTATTTATTTTACAAAACCGTTTCTAGATTTAAGCTCGATTACTTGTTCAAAGTCAGACGAAGGCTTGAACAGGAACAAATAGAAAGCGCAAGGTAATGTTCAGCTTTGGGTAAAGTTTCGAAACATGGAGGATTTCCTCATAGCGGAAAATGAAAGCGGAGGAAAGATAAAAGATAAGAATAATCCGCTTTGGAAACAAAAATACATACAGGGTGTGTTCGATATAAAAGCAGTTGTGACAAACCATTCATTTTCATTTTGAAGAATATAGATAATATTTGTAAAAAAGAAAGAAAAAAAAACAGTTTTTGCCACAGTGATAGTTATAATGATCATAATCAAGGTCTAAAGATCTTGATTTTAAAAGTATTAATCCTGTAATAACATTCTTTCACAATTTTTTTAAAAGCATGCATTTTTTCACAAAAAAAATGAATTAAAACAAATGCTCCTATTTCGTAAATTGAAATGCTTTTTTTTTCTTTAGAAAAACTTCTAACATCAACTCCAAAAAATAATTTTGTGAAGAAAACAAACATGTATTTCACACACACACACACACACACACACACACACACACACACACACACACACACACACACACACACACACACAGAAGCTAAATCCTCCCATCAGGTAAATTTAAATCTTTCTTTAAAAAACTAATTTAACTTGAGAAAATAAAGCCCAAGACGACGAAGGACCGGAAAGTCTCAAGTTCAACATGGCACGTGGAGGCAAAATGTCAACTTCTCGACTTCATTATGCTAAGTACACACAAACCTTCCATTTGAGCCCGGCGTTCTTGCAAAGAAAGAGCGTAAGACAAATAGAATTAAACTTAGTGTTGACACAAATCACAACAGCTTTCCCGCTCGGCGGTGTTGTGAAGTCGAGCTCTTGTTGGAGGAGTTCGGGACATGATAACCTCGGTTCCAGAGCTTGCGTGTAGGAAGGAGGTGAACGAAGCGTCCCATGGTAGTCCAGTATTTGAATAAGAATATCTGAGATTTGTTACAAACTAGAGGAAAAATACTGTTTGGATCTACACCTCCATAAACATCAAAGAGCTTCAAAAGTCTTAATTTCACGGGACCGAAAATATAAACTAGTTAATTTAGCCTTAGCAAAACAGGAATGAGGAAGATCGAGTTTCTCATTACTCTGCTTACTGTCAAACACATCGACCAAAAGGGTTACCCTTTCCTTTGGATAGTTTTAAGTGAAGGAGGAACTCTCAAGTCTACACCAAAAAGTGGAAGTTTGTGTTTCTGGGTCGTAGCAGAATAGGTTTCTTTTAAGGTCAGATTGTATTCCTTTTCTGTTGGAGCATAAACTCTCTGAGCAACATATTTCAGCTAAGTATACAGTACTTATTCCAAGTCAGATCTGATCTGTTACCCTTCCAAAGATGATAGGCCTCCTGCTTCTCCTTTTAAGACTGTCTACAGCTGGGTGCACTGTTGGGAGGTAGACTCGTATTGATCCGATACCTTGTAAGCCTCGAAGGAGTGCCGAATGGACCTTCTGTATCTCAACAAGTCTTCTGGGATGGCGTCGACAGGCCCGTGCTCCTTTATTTGACTCAAAGGGACGCTTGTTCCTATTTCCCGCTGACTTGATTGAATGGGGGTTGGTATCGAATCACGTTCCTTGTGAAAGGAAGTCCAAGCAGTGCTTTATTATTCACTACACATTAATGGAGGTATTAATAAGGTGTACCTTTTTCGCATCATTTTGGACTTTTGCCCACTTTTAACCCTTCAACATTTCCCTTTGATGCACTTCGGAGCTTATACCTTCCCCGGACCTAGCGCTGGGTCTCAAGGCCATAATTCCATAAGTGTGCATGTAAGAAATAGATGAAGGGAGATGTATTACACAGTTGGTTCGTGCGTGATGTAGCAGTTACAGAATGACTGGGTCAGGGACTGTATTGTTATTTATCTCATGAGTTATCCCTTATTAGGAACAAAAAGTTTAACTTTACAAAGAAAAAATGTACCTTGATATAAATTTATTCGCAGTACACCCTTTTCCAATTTGTATGTAGACTGACATAAGCCACTTTCTTTAACTCGAGTGGCGGCCTGGAGAGAGCGTTTGATGATACTAATCCCCTTCATGCTTCGTAATCCCCCCCTTTAGTTAGCACAGGAATTTCTGGGAGAGTAGATTTTTTTTCCATATAATATGTTGATAACCTTTTTCTAGCGGAGAGAGAGAGAGAGAGAGAGAGAGAGAGAGAGAGAGAGAGAGAGAGAGAGGTCTCAAAGACTTTTTAGTCCATATGCGGGAACTCCATTAGCTCTTGGATAGAGCAAATTAGTTTAAACGTTTAGAGTTTTTATGATCTTGTCTAACCTAATCGGTTACCGTGTTACTGTTTACTACATTTGCTGGAAGGCTGTTCCATGTATTTACTATATTGTATGTAAAGAAATTGCCACATGGAATGGAGTGGTGTTTTATCTTTTCAAATCCAGTTTATATGCGTTACCTCTGGACTGATTTGTGCTAAGCGTAAATAGATTGCTGCTATTCCTTTAAGAATTTTATATGCCTCTATTAGCTGTCCCCTAGTCGTCGAGTTTGTAGATCTAATATGTTCAGACGTTAAATTCCCTGGTATATCCAAATTGTCTCGGTGTTGGAACTACTGTAGTTTGGTGGCCCAAGCTTGAATTGATTCCACACACACACTCACACACATATATATTATATATATGTATATATGTATATATACGAGTATATATATATATATATATATATATATATATATATATATATATATATATATATATAAATTAGCAGCCATTGCCTGGCCCTCCTTGTATGGAGAGGGGTCTTGGGCGCTGATCATATGTAATATGGCAAGACATATCATGAGAAAGACAGACTATAGATGGATATTAAGAATAACAGAATGGATCCCTAGAAATCACAAAAGAAGGAAGAGAAGAGGATGGATTGAAGAACTAAGAAAATTTGCGGGTGTAAAATTTCATAGAATGATCTTGAACAGACAGCAATGGGAGGTTATTTCTAATCCCTTTGTACTGTAATAGACTAGCAACGCCTGATGTGAATTATAGTGACGATAATGCCTTTAACCAGGACCCACTATGAGTCTCAGTGGGTTCTGCCTATAAAATTCAATTTATATACTGTATATATATATATATATATATATATATATATATATATATATATATGTGTGTGTGTGTGTGTGTGTGTGTGTATGTGTGTGTGCTTGTCTGTGTTTGTATGTGTGTGTATATTTGTGTGTTTGTTTGGCTGTACGTGGATATATATATATATATATATATATATATATATATATATACATATATATATATATATATATATATATATCTATATAGATATATATGTATATATATATATTTATATATATTTATATTTATATATCCACGTACAGCCAAGCAAACACACGCATATACACACACGCGCGCACGCACACACACCCACACACACACACACACACATATATATATATATTATATATATATATATATATATATATATATGTATATGTATATATGTATATGTATATATATATATATATATATATATATATATATATATATATATATATATATATATATATATATATATATATATATATATATATATATATATATATATATATATATATATATATGAACAAATAGATAAAGGAGAGAAAAAGAGCGGGAGATGAAATGAAATTGACGTTTCACGAATCCCGAAGGACGTATAAGCATATCGATTTGTGACAGCGTTGACCTTCGACGCGAGGGAACAAGAGATTTTCTAACGGGGTTTGGTGGAGGGCGTTGGGGGTCTGGGTGTTCCTCTACGGCTACGCTCTCGCATCCCGTTCGCTACGTGGCATCACTAATATTCATGTTTTCTCAACTGGAAACTGGGAGAACGCTTCCCCTTTGTATATATTTTCTCAAAGTAAAAATGCATCGGTTCTTTACCCGTATGGTACGAATAATACACTCCTTGGTTCTCTACCCGTAACAGTACGAGTAATATAGTCCTTGTTTCTTGTTGCTTTTGCTAGTAACCAGCTGAAAGCATTATCCTAAACTCATTTAACTCGTGTCCCCAAAATCAGACAATTCTTCTACGACATATATTTTGCCTATTGACATATACATATGTTTGAGGTCCTTAGTTTAAAAGTTTAAAGGTCGCTCATGAATGGCAGAGGCAAGGGTCAGTGACAACGCCCTATCAAGCAGGACAATGCCCTAGAGACTGACCATATTACATATGATCAGCGCCCAAGCTCCCTCTCCACACAAGCTAGGACCAAGGAGGGCCAGGCAATGGCTGCTAATGACTCAGCCGATAGACTTATAGGCACCCCCTAAACCCCCATCCTTAGCACACAAGGACGGTGAGGTTGCAGCGACCAAAGGAACTAACGAGTTTGAGCGGGACTCTAACCTCAGTCTGGCAATCACCAGGCAAGGGCGCTACCACCAGGTCATCACAACCCCTAACTTTATTGATCCCTCCCCCCAAAATAAATATATCAATTATGCCCATTGACGTATATTGTAGCTAGACAGATGGAAATACTAGAAGGGGAACACTCAGGAACAAAAAATCTTGTGATTACATGGCCATCCATCTTCATTGACTGAGGTAATGAATCATTTTCTGTTACGAAAGATATCTATAATTATCCCTAATTTGCAAGATTCTTTCCTAATGACAAACTGAGTGTCGTTTTCTTCCTTTCATCTATGAAGGTCATTGCTAATACGGATAACGAGGAATGCCAGTATTTATTGTTTGTCCTATAACTCTTGACTTAATTAGCAACTGTTTGCAACATCATAAGTGTTGCAATTTCTAATGCAAGCGCTGTACTCCTACTGCTAAACAATCTTCTGCTGCAATTATATGATGCAACATTTCCAAAATGTGTAGTCGCACTTCTCTTTTATCATTACAGGAAAATCGGAAAAATTTTCTCATACTGGAAATATTAACAATAAAATAAACAATTGACAAATGGAAAGTTAGTTTCTCTGAATTAGCCTCTTTTTTTTTTTTTTATAATTCTAGCAAAACTGTTGTTGAATTACATGAATTTTGAGATGCTAGGCTTAAATGTAATATGCTACAAATTTTTTGAATACCATAGAAATCGCAGAAATCTAAAAACCAGCTTAGTCTTTTCATCCATTTCAATTCGGAAATGACCTAATGAATTGATATTTCCAATTAAACGTTTAATTGAAATATTCCATTAACGAAACTCTCGGCTGTATTCACTATTGCTACAACGTTCGTTATCAAGCAACGGTCGACTGGCTGGAAATGATTTCTCTGTTGCAAAATGTGACGTTCGATAACCAAAACTATCGTTCACTTGTGTAAAGGCTCGGGAAGAGACGGATTAGAAAAAAAGAAAAAAGAGAGTTGAAATGCGCATCACTCAGGTTGAAAAAGTAGTGAAGAAGAATTACTGATCCGAATGTAGGTCCAAATTCGGAACGTATTCTTATCAAAATCTAATAATAATAATAATAATAATAATAATAATAATAATAATAATAATAACCATAGATGTTTAGCTACACTCGCAAGACTAATTTGAGCACGCTTTCCTATATTTGTGTTTGTGTAAGTATAGTAAAGGCTTAGGAATAACACGACCCCACTGCCTAAGTTTGGGGTATACTGTATATATATTTATATATGTATATACTGTATATTTATTTATATACACACAATAATATATTAGTTGAAATGTGAATGTGACAGTAACCATTGCGTTTTATCCCTGGAGCCACTCCATGTTTCATAATTTTTTTTTATATGTATGTATGTATGTATGTATGTATGTGTATCCCGACATCTTGACTTGAGAGAGAGAGAGAGAGAGAGAGAGAGAGAGAGAGAGAGAGAGAGAGAGATGAAAATTAGTTAACCGCGATAATACTTTGAACGCTTGAGGCCAAATCATCTTGTTTCTGCCTCGTAATCAAAGTTTGATGACTAAAGCATCTTGGAAGGGTTAGAGGCTTATTACGACTAAAGCGTTGAAGGACAAGGTATCAAGGCGGGCAAATAATTAAATTCAGGGTTCCATCTAAAAGGTATGAGCAGCAGACAATTTAATATATCATTATTATTATTATTATTATTATTATTATTAATTATTATTATTATTATTATTATTATTATTATTATTATTATTATTACGTGAGGCAAAGAGGTGGGGTCAGGGATTAGGTCATTCATATGAAGAGAATAAGAAGAATTTTTGGAAAGAAGTGAAGAGAGTAAGGAAGGCTGGCGCAAGAATTGAAGAGACAGTGAAAGATGGAAATGGAAGGTTGTTAAAAGGAGAGGAGGCAAGGAAAAGATGGGTGGAATATTTTGAAAGTTTACTGAATATTGAGGATAATAGGAAGGCAGATATAATTGCTGTTGCAGGTGTTGAGGTGCCAGTGATGGGAGATGAGAATGAGAGAGAGATTACAATAGATGAAGTGAGGAGAGCACTAGATGAAACGAGAGTAGGAAAAGCATCTGGTATGGATGGTGTGAGAGCTGAGATGTTGAAGGAAGGGGGTGTGACTGTACTTGAATGGTTGATGAGATTGTTTAATATGTGTTTTGTGTTGTCAGTGGTACCAGTAGATTGGATTTGTGCATGTATTGTACCACTATATAAGGGTAAGGGAGATGTGCATGAGTGTTGTAATTCGAGAGGTATTAGTTTGTTAAGCGTAGTTGGAAAAGTGTATGGTAGAGTAATGATTAATAGGATTAAGGATAAAACAGAGAATGCAATCTTAGAAATACAGGGTGGTTTTAGAAGAGGTAGGAGTTGTATGAATCAGATTTTTTCAGTAAGGCAGATATGCGAGAAATATTTAGCAAAAGGTAAGGAGGTTTATGTTGCGTTTATGGATCTGGAGAAAGCGTATGATAGAGTTGATAGGGAAGCAATGTGGAATGTGATGAGGTTATATGGAGTTGGTGGAAGGTTGTTGCAAGCAGTGAAAAGTTTCTACAAAGGTAGTAAAGCATGTGTTAGGATAGGAAATGAAGTGAGTGATTGGTTTCCGGTGAGAGTGGGGCTGAGACAGGGATGTGTGATGTCACCGTGGTTGTTTAACTTGTATGTTGATGGAGTGGTGAGAGAGGTGAATGCTCGAGTGCTTGGACGAGGATTAAAACTGGTAGACGAGAATGACCATGAATGGGAGGTAAATCAGTTGTTGTTTGCGGATGATACTGTACTGGTTGCAGACAGAAGAGAAGCTTGGCCGATTAGTGACAGAATTTGGAAGAGTGTGTGAGAGAAGGAAGTTGAGAGTTAATGTGGGTAAGAGTAAGGTTATGAGATGTTCGAGAAGGGAAGGTGGTGCAAGGTTGAATGTCATGTTGAATGGAGAGTTACTTGAGGAGGTGGATCAGTTTAAGTACTTGGGGTCTGTTGTTGCAGCAAATGGTGGAGTGGAAGCAGATGTACGTCAGAGAGTGAATGAAGGTTGCAAAGTGTTGGGGGCCGTTAAGGGAGTAGTAAAAAATAGAGGGTTGGGCATGAATGTAAAGAGAGTTCTATATGAGAAAGTGATTGTACCAACTGTGATGTAGGAATCGGAGTTGTGGGGAATGAAAGTGACGGAGAGACAGAAATTGAATGTGTTTGAGATGAAGTGTCTAAGGAGTATGGCTGGTGTATCTCGAGTAGATAGGGTTAGGAACGAAGTGTTGAGAGTGAGAACGGGTGTAAGAAATGAGGTAGCAGCTAGAGTGGATATGAATGTGTTGAGGTGGTTTGGCCATGTTGAGAGAATGGAAAATGGCTGTCTTCTAAAGAAGGTGATGAATGCAAGAGTTGATGGGAGAAGTACAAGAAGATGGCCAAGGTTTGGGTGGATGGATGGAGTGAAGGAAGCTCTGGGTGATAGGAGGATAGATGTGAGAGAGGCTAGAGAGCGTGCTAGAAATAGGAATGAATGGCGAGCGATTGTGACGCAGTTCCGGTAGGCCCTGCTGCTGCCTCCGATGCCTTAGATGACCGTGGAGGTAGCAGCAGTAGGGGACTCAGCATTATGAAGCTTCATCTGTGGTGGATAATGTGGGAGGGTGGGCTGTGGCACCCTAGCAGTACCAGCTGAACTCGGTTGAGTCCCTTGTTAGGCTGGAGGAACGTAGAGAGTAGAGGTCCCCTTTTTGTTTTCGTTTCATTTGTTGATGTCGGCTACCCCCCAAAATTGGGGGAAGTGCCTTGGTATATGTATGCATTATTATTATTATTATTATTATTATTATTATTATCATTACTGTAGAATGCGGCATGAAGAGGCAAACCTTGATGAATCGGAGTTAGGAGTGTTTGTGAAAATGCAAAAAAAAAAAAAAAAAAGAAAAAAAAAAGATCTGACTGATTGCAATAATTGCAGAGGCATCACACTTACGTCAGTTGTCATGTATATATATAGTATGCTCATACTAAGGGGACTAGAGAGAGTGATTGATGAAAAGCTGAGATGAATAAGCAGGATTTCGAAAAGTAAAACTTGTACTGAACAAATTTTCATTTTAATACATGTGGTACAGTAATGTGTACAATAAAAAAATCCACTTTTGATGACATTTGTGGACTAAGATAAAAGCTTTTGATTGTGTGCACCGGCCAGTTTTGTTGAGAGTCCTGAGTTATTCTCAAATATGTAAATTTGATTAAGTCTGTCTGTTCACGAGCATAGCAAGTGCAAAGTTAATGTTAGTGGAGTCCTATCAAATGAATTTCCAGTGAGCAGTGGGGTACTCCAAGGAAATGTGTTGGCACATATTATGTTGTTTTTCCTCCTCATGGATTTTGCATTGCATAGAATGGTTGGGGATGGTGGAGAATGATTGGACTGGATTGATAACAGGAAATTAGCGGACCTAGAATATGCTGATGACGCTTTCCTTATTAGCAGAACACCACAGGACTTGCAATGTTTGCTCACCAGAATGCATGAAATATCACATAAGGTTGGACTCAAGATGAAAAGAAAGACAGGGACGACGAGACCGGAATATGCAATGGAAGATGAAATATCATTGTAAGGAGAAAGGATTGATGAGGAACAATTATTTAAATATTTAGGAATTATGATCTCTAATTCAAGGTATTTAGAATTGGAGTTTAATGAAAGATTGAAAAAAGTAAATCAGACAATGGCTAGGTTGAGTAAAATTTAGAAATAAAATCACCTGAAAATACATATAAAAATCAGGCGATATATCAGTTTAGTGAGATTGATGTTACTGTATGGACATGAGTCGTGGTATAACAATGAGACACTATCCAACAGATTTTGTAGATTTGAGAACAAAGCCCTCAGAAGATTATTGGGAGTTAAATAGCAGGACAGGATTATAAATGACACTATAAAAGATTACTCGAGTGACATGTGGATGTGATCCTGATGAGGGGTAGATGGAGATGGTTTTTGCATGCTCTTCGCCCTCCCTAAGAGAGATTAGTTCACCAAACTTTCAGCTGGGCTCCACAAGACACTAGAAGAATTGGAAGAGGACTATGAAGCGTGAAGTAGGAGATGATGAATGGAGAAATATTGATTTAAAAGATCAAGGTTGAGACTACTGGTGAAATCTATCCAAGGCCTTTTGCGTCAATAGGTGTAGGAGATGATGATGATGATGATGATGATGATTATTATTATTATTATTATTATTATTATTATTACTAAAGAATGATTATTTATCAAGGATGAAACCAATTAAAGGTGTCTGAATTCAGTTCCAGTTTCATCAGAATAGTTGCTGAACAGAACGTCAGCTGGGCAAACTCAACTACCCACTGTGGTGTGCAACCACAGCAGTAGTTTCCCCAGCAATCAGCTTAAACTCAAGGTCCCAGGCTGGGACTGATCTGCTGCCATGCTAATGCTAGGCGAATACATTACCACTGTACTAGTCAAGAGTCTTAAAATGTTTTTTATTTTAACTAAGATGTATTTCATCGTAAAAATATGCTTTGCTCTTGTATCATACATTTAGTAGAAACATTTTTAACAAGTACACAATATATCAATTATTTTATGTACGTATATCGCCCATTTATTATCAACATCTTTTATATCAGTGTATTGCATTTATACCCTCTGCTTAAATAGCAGACTTAGCTATGCCATATCAATTAGTCGTTACGTAATTCGGCATTATTTTCTGTCGGGTGTTTTTTTTTTTTTTTTTTTTTTTTTTTTTTTTTTTTTTTTACGTCTCATATTCGTTCGTAACGTATAACTAAGTATTGCTCCATTTTGCCTTCATTTACATCACTCAAAATAAAGATTCGCCCTTAACGTATGCTGAGTATATTTTCAGCATACCTTTTCATAACGAATCATGAGCTGTATTTATCATAATTTATACATATATCAGTTATTCTGTCATCGGGTATATCTTGAGTATACTCTGTGCTTATGTTATACATTTATTATATTGACTCTCAATTTTATGTATGATACTAGTTATTAAGTTCTAGACAAGTTTGAATTTTTATAAAATGTAGTTTACTCATTTATTTTTATCTAACTATTGTGAGAGAAAACTCAAACAGCAAAACTTTATTTAGATTTGCGGGTTTTAACCAGTCTGAAACAATAAAAAGCCTTGTCATATAATACTATAACATAAAACAATATAAGATTCGTTTTTTTTCGAGAATTGACATGTCCTAAATAATATACCTCAATGGCGCTTACTGAAAAAAATGGTCTCTTTACTCCTTTTAAAAAATATTTATTTTACAATTTCATGAAGAGAGACCCTTTGATATCTTTACAGACAAAGGTATCAATCACTCATATAAAACAACATTTGTTAGCTTTGATAGTACGGATTACACTAAAAATCGAGCTGATGTTTCCATGGGGATGAGAAAATCACATAAAACACAAATCGTGGTAATAATATACGCTGACCTATTTCCCTCCGTCCTTGTGGGGATTCGATTGCTACTAAACACCACAATTCTGCCTTGATTTGATATCGTATAAAGTATTGCGTTAGTCTTTGTTGTTGGATTGCCTATTGCAGCGAGGAAAGGACGAAGGAATATTCTTGGTCAGTAAGTTCCCTTACAAGGTTTTCTAATTCGTTTGATATTGCATAACCAGAATAAAAACAGGAATGGATAAGTAGTGAACGTAAAGTTGTTTACAAAAGTAGGAAGAGAGTACGAAGTTATAATTATTATTGTTTATGTTAATACCTCCGCCAAAGAGGTAATGAAGTCGAGTCGGTTTATCTATTTATTTGTCAATGTTTCTGCGTGTCTGTGGACAGGATTACGTCAAAACTGGTTGATCTTAGGTCACGGACAACCTCATTAAATTTTTGAGAGTATCCGAATCCGGATTCTACTTCTGGATTTACATTTTTCACCACTTTAAAGATAACGTCAAAACAAATTGATGGATTTTGACGAAATTTCCATCGCAGATAGATCTTAGGCCATTGACGACTCTATTAACCTTTTGGCGGAGGTCAGAAATCTCTGATTACTTTTGTTATATTGTGTTTTCCTACCTTACCTGAAGGAGAGTTTCTTCTCTTTACTTTATGGCCAAAGGTATGTTTAGTCTGACTTGGTTTATTTAGAAACATTAACATTCTTAGTCTTTCTTTCTCTATCTGGAAATGTTAAATTAAAATGAGAATACTTGATATATCAGTTAAGCCATTTGAAAGCAATTTATGTTTTAGGATTAATAAGCCTGTCTCTCTCTCTCTCTCTCTCTCTCTCTCTCTCTCTCTCTCTCTCTCTCTCTCTCTCTCTCTCTGTTTCTTCCCTAATTCCTGAAATTTTGGAAATCAACAGTTCATGGTCCTTTGCTTTTCATCTTTGTCTTCTAATTATTTTTCTTTCTTCCTCTAATTGTTTTTTTTTAAACTTAAACTTTTGGATTTAGTCAAAACACTCATTATACCTTGTTTAATTTTGTGTTCCTGAGTGTAATACTTGTTGCATTACGTATATATGGCGTTTGATTGATATTGGTAACATACTGTACACACGCACATTTTAAAGGTTCAATGAAGTAATGTGACCTAGTGCTACACCACTTACCTCATGTTTAGTAGGCCACGATTCTTTCCATGTTTATCTATCCTTAGGCCATCTAATTGTTAACCTCACTCTTGGGGGATAATTAGGAAACGGGAAAACTGTATCCATCTATTGTGTGTGTGTGTGTGTGTGTGTTTGTCGAGCAATAACATAAATCGACATTCATACCTTACCGCCTGAACCGGGAACGAAGCCATTGTTTAGAAAAATAGTCTTTACTTTATACACACACACACACACATATATATATATACAGTATATATATACATACATATATATATATAATATAAATGTATGTATATTTATATAATGTATATACAAGTGTGTGTATATATGCATTTACATATATAAATATGCGTGTATATATTTTGTTTCCTGATAAGACCCCAATCCTCTTTGGATGGGGTATTCAAAGTAGAATCGGGGCATGTGAGGAAACAAAATTGGTAATTGGAATTATGGATAAGATTCGGGAGTTACAGAAAGCGGTGAATGAATTTATGAAATATAATTTGGATATCTTGGCCCTAAGTGGAACACTTTGCAAGGGGATTGTTAAAAAATCTTAGACCAAGTAATTCGTATATCTACCCAGGAAGAACATATGAAGTTGGAAGAGAAGGGGTAGGAATGTTAATGACACTAAGAGAAAAAGAGGTATAACCAAGTGGAGAGCTGTAAATAGAATATTTTTACTTGCAAAGTTTAAATCAAAGCAGTACAATACGAGTATTATAGTTTGCTATGTACCAGCAAATGATTCCCCTGAAGAAAGGAAAGATGAATACTATGAAGAACTGCAGAGTGTAATAGTTGAGATCCCAGTGAGAGATTAAGATTTTGATTGGTGACTTCAATGCTAAAGTTGCAAGGAATAATCAAGGTATAGAGAATGTGATAGGTGTTGAGGGTCTTGGCGAAGTGGCAAATGAAAATGGGACACATTTTATAAGTTTTTGTTCAACAAACAATCTTGTTATTGGAGGTACTCTTTTCTAGCACATGGACATTACATGGACTTCACCATATGGCAATTACAAAAATCAAATAGATCACATAGCCATTAATAAAGAAAGAAGGACGACTCAGAAATGTAAGAAGCTATAGAGGTGCAGATATTGGTAGAAATCACCAGCTCCTCATTGCCACACTGAAATTAAAACTAAAAGTAACCAACAGAAATGTAGATAGAATACCTATGTTTGATACAGCTAAGTGTCTAGAGGGTGAGCACAGAGAAACTTTTGCAATTGAATGTAGGAATCATATTTGCAGTCTTAGAGACTTTAAGATACGAAGAGTAGACAATTAATGAAGACTGGTGTGATATTAAGAACATATATCTTACTGTTGCTAGTGAAACTTTGGGACATGCACTTACAAGGGGAAAACCATGGATATCAAATGATACTTGGGATATTATGAAAATGAGACAAAGACAGAATTGGTTGCTGAAAGTTTTCAGGAATTAATGAAAATTACAAGGGTGAGCATGGTGAGTATTCCAGTATTGATAGTGAAGTCAAAGGAAAAGCTAGGAATGACTGGAGAGAATATTTAGACAGGAAAGCAGATGAGGCTGACAAAGCTATTAATCCAGGGAGTGGCTTTGGTGTAAGAATTGCTCACCAAATTATTAATGAAATCTCTACAGAAGCAATGAAAAAGCATATTCTCATCAAAAAGAGAGAGATCTCTTTTAACAACAGAAGATGAAGAAAGGCAACGCAGGGATGGAACACTTTGGTGAGGTCATGAATAGGAGATATGAAGGGAATAATTTGATTGATATACCTAAATCTGAGGAAGACCTTGATGTGCCCATGAATAAATTCAATGTGTTTGAAGTTAAAGTTTTTTAAAAACTCGAGGAAACATCCCTATATATGATGAAATAACTGCTGAGATGATATTGGCCGAAAATGAAGCGACCCCCAGAATTCTTACAAGATTATTTTGTAGAATGTTGCGTGAAGAGGCAAAGCCTGATAAATGGAGCTGGGTGTGTTGGTAAAAATAGCAATAAAAGAGATCTGACTAATTGCAATAATTACAGAGGCATTACACTTAGTCAGTTGTCATGAAAATATATAGTATGCTTATTCCAAAGAGACTAGAGAGGAAGATATATGAAAAGCTTAGAGATGAACAAGCAGGATCTAGAGAAGGTAGAGGTTGTAATGACCAAATTTTCATTTCAAGACATGGTAAAGCAATGTCTAGAATATAGTAATCCACTTTTGATTGCATTTTTGAAAAGAATGGGACTATTGGGCAAGGCCGTTTGGGCGCCACCTGACATTGGGCACTGCAGTTTGGGCGCCATCTCATTTGGAAACAGGCAAACATTAGTTATAATTTATTTATGAATTCATAATCACAACTCTTTAAGATTCCTCAGTTCTTCTAATTTCAATAATCGTATTATTTCCCAATTTATATCTTTCATCTCTTCTAATAACACATTAAGGTCCTCTATCATAGACAAAGTCTTGCCATTGTATGTTGCAAGGTTCAGTTTCCAATGGTTTCCAGAGATTTTTAGCACCTCCGGCAGTGGAACGAAACTGGCAGCCATCTTGAGCAGTTGTTCCACTGCTGCTGGGAACTTGGGGCAGAGTCAGTGTTGTCGTAATTATATCGGAGGTTTGGTTAGTTCTCATCACCATGTAGTCCACCGTGGATTGGTGATGGTGGTAGATCATATATTTTATAAATGTGTATATACACCATTTTTCTGCACAGTAGCTTCATTCACGATTCATGAGGTAATGTGCAAACACCCACTGTCGATTTCTGTTATTGCTGTATATATACATATATATATATATATGTATATATATATATATATATATATATATATATATATATATATATATATATATATATATATATATCATCATCATCATCATCATCATCATCATCATCATCATCATCATCATCATCATACGCCTATTGACACAAAGGGCCTCAGTTAGTTTTCACCAGTCGTCTCTATCTTGAGCTTTTAATTCAATACTTCTCCATTCATCATCTACTTCGCTCTTCATAGTCCTCAGCCATGTAGGTCTGGGTCTTCCAACTCTTTTAGTGCCTTGTAAAGCCCAGCTGAACGTTTGGTGAACTAATTTTTCTTGGGGAGTGCAAAGAGCTTGCCCAAACTATCTCTATGTACCCTTCATCATGATCTCATCCACATATGGCACTCGAGTAATCTTTTATAGTGTCATTTATAATCCTGTCCTGCCATTTAACTCCCAATATCCTTCCGAGGGCTTTGTTCTTAAATCTACTAAATCTCTTGGAGATTGTTTCATTGTCATAGCATGACACATGTCCATAGAACACCGATCCCACTAAACTGATATATAGTCTGATTTTTATATGTAATTTTAGGCGATTTGATTTCCAAATTTTACTTAACCTAGCCATTGTCTGATATGGTTTTTTAACCTTTCACTGAACTCTATTTTTAAAGACCCTGTATTGACCCTGTATTGGAGATCACAGTTCCTAAATATAGCATGATTTTACCTCATATGATCCTTTCTCCTTCCAGTCATATTTCATCTTCCATTGCATACTCTGTTCTCTGTTTTTCTTCTATTTATCTTCACCCAACTTCGTGTGATATTTCATGCATTCTGGTAAGCAAGCATTGCAAATCCTGTGGTGTTCTGCTAACAAGAACAGCATCATTAGCATACTCTAAGTCTGCTAAATTCCTATCACCAATCCAGTCTAATAATTCTCCACCATCCCAAACTAGTCTATGCATTACAAAATCCATGAGGGGGATAAACAACATAGGTGACAACACATTCCCTCAGAGTACTCCACTGTTCACTTGAAGTTACTTTGATAAGACTCCATTAACATTAACTTTGCTCTTGCTATGCTCATGAACAGACTTGATCAAATCTACTCATAACGAGTGACGTAATTGTTATGCCTTTGTAATTATTGCAATTAGTCAGGTCTGCTTTGTTTGCCATTTTCACCAAACTTCCTAACTCATTCATCAGGTTTTGCCTCTTCATGCCACATTCTACAAAATAACCTTTTAAGTAGTCTGGGAGTCGCTTCATTCTCGTCCAGTATCATCTCGGCAGTTATTCCATCGTATCCTGGGGCTTTTCATCTCTTTAGTGTTTTGAGGATAGCTTCAACTTCGAACACACTGAATTCATTCATGGGCACATCAAGGTCTTCATCAGTTTCAGATATATCAATCAAATTATTCCCTTCATATCTCCTATTGCTAACCTCATTAATATGTTCCATCCCTGCTTTGCCTTTCTTCATCTTCTGTTGTTATAACAAATCCACCTCTCTTTTTGATGGGTATATGCTTCTTCCTCTTTGCCCCCAGTCGAGATTTCATTAATAACTCTCTGAGCAATTCTTACACCATAGCCATTTCCTGAATTCATAGCTTTGTTAGCCTCATCTTCTTTTTCTGTCTAAATATTCTCTCCAGTCATTCTTAGGTTTTCTTTTGACCGCACTATCAGTACTGGAATACTTAGCATGCTCTACCTTCTAATTTTCATTACATCCTCGAAAACTCTCGACAATATATTTTTATCTTTGTCTCCTTTTTATAGCATCCCAAGTATAATTTGATATCTGTTCCTTTCTCCTTGTAACTGCGTGTCCCAAAACTTCACTAGCAGTTGACTGATATATATTCTTAATATCACACCATTCTTCATTAATTGTCTGCTCTTCGTGTCTTAATGTATCTAAGACTGCTAATTGATCCCTACATTCAATTGCAAATATTTCTCTGTGCTCTTCTAAAAGTTTAGTTTTATGAATCCTATATATTCTATCTACTTTTCTATTGGGTGCTTTCAGTTTTATTTTCAATGTGGCAATGAGGAGCTGGTGATCACTGCCAATATCTGCACCTCTATAGCTTTTTACACTTCTCAGTGTCCTCCTTCTCTCTTTATTAATGTTAATGGGATTTATCTGATTTTTGTAATTGCCACATGGTGAAGTCCATGTATACTTGTGGATTTTCTGGTGTTGAAAAAGAGTACCGCCAATAACAAGATTGTTTGTTGAACAGAAACTTATGAAATGTGCTCCATTTTCATTTGCAACTTTGCCAAAACCCTCGGTACCTATCACATTCGCTATCGCTTGACCATTCCTTCCAACTTTAGCATTGAAGTCGCCAATCACAGTTTTCATGTCCTTCTTTTGGATCTCAGCTATTACACTGCAGTTCTCCATAGTATTCGTCTTTCCTTCCTTCAGGAGAATAATTTTTTTGGGCATAGCAAACTATAATACTCATGTTGCACTGCTTTGATTTGAACTTTGCCAGTAACAATCTACTATTTACAGGTCTCCACTTAGTTAATACCTTTTCTGCTCTTGGTGTCATCATTATTCGTACTCCTTCTCTTCAAACTCCATCTGATCTTTCTGAGTAGATATAAATATTGCCTTGGTCTAAAGTTTCCGTACTAATCCCTTTACAACGTGTTTCAGTTAGGCCAGGATCTCCAAACTATATTTCATAAATTAATTCTCCAATTGCTGCAATTTCCCAATCTATTTCATGGTTCTAACATTCCAATTACCTATTTTTAATTTTGCTTCAGTATTTATAAACCTGGAGATTCTTACCACCCTACTATGCCCGGGACTGGGGCCATTCTTTCATCTTCTCTTTTCATGACTGACTAAATCTGTAGAGGATTCATTGGCTATATACATCAAAGGATAGCCAGTTTCTTGTGATGCGCAGCCTATCTAACTAAGGCAAGTGACCCATGCCGGTCCATACTAATTCTAGTAAGATCAACCAACAGGCATCAGGAGTAAAAGCCGAAGGGACAGTTTGTCCATCGCCTTAAACTCCATCCGTCACTCTGCCTGCAGTGACTTCATCGAGATTTAGTGGGGCATTTCTTTCACATCCAAAGCTCTCATTACTCCACCAAGTTGCTCATCCGCTTATATGAGTATAACCGTTGGCAAACATGGATAACGATGATATACCGCCTAGCACACACACACACACACACACATATATATATATATATATATATATATATATATTTATTTATATATATATATATTTATTTATTTATATATATATATATATATATATATATATATATATATATATATATATATATATATATATATATATATATATATATATATATATATATATATATATATATATCCCTTTAAGGTCCACCCTAGGTTTTATGGGAAACTTTAAAAATTCCTTTTAGTATGTTGTAGTATTAGAAAATACAAGACCTTTTTATTCTTGTGTACTTTTAAAAATTTTTCCAAATTACCGAAATAATGGCATGCAATGAAGTATCCCATTTGGGTACCTTTGGCGAGTTTAGGCGGACCACGCTCATCCCATATGGGATCTATTGGACCATAACGGCACAGATTTTGAAGTTTCGCCCAACAGTTTTTTATAGTTCCAATGTATAACAGACAGTTTTTTTTATAGTTCTAATGTATAACAGAAACACATATATGGCTTAACAATTTAATTAAATAAGAAATACGTTACAAATACAAGAAAATACAATATTCAATAAATACAAAAATACTATAAAAATACAAAAATACTATGAAAATGCAAAAAATATATTAAACCTTACTCATAATTGATAAAATAGAAACATCATAAAACTTACTTTAAAATCTATTGAAAAAGAGCAAAAAAATTAATTAGAAATCTTATGGAATAAAGCAAAACAATTTCGATTTTCAGTGAGGCAAAGGGCCACCTTGCACTCCTCACACATCCAGCGAGACCTGTGGATGTGGCCTGCAGTTGAACAGAACTTGCAGGTCTGCCTCATGGTGACATGCTTTGGCATGTGTAGGGTAGGGGCATCCTGGCGTGACTCTACACTTGGCACAACTGCCCGTTGGCCCCTTTTGGGCAAAGTGACATCCCTGGTGCCAAGAGAATTCCTAGTAATCTTGAAGTTTGATGTCTTGAAACTTCTAAGCCAATTTGAGATATCCAGTCGGAAGTCCTCGTAAGGTTCCCTCAAGAAGTCTGGCTGTGGATGAATGAAGTCCGGTAGGGGCTGGATGTGAATGTCGTCCTTCTTCCATTCAACAACACGAGGCCTCTTAG
This sequence comes from Palaemon carinicauda, assembly GCF_036898095.1. Lineage (NCBI taxonomy): Eukaryota > Metazoa > Arthropoda > Malacostraca > Decapoda > Palaemonidae > Palaemon > Palaemon carinicauda. Next base: position 174,389,241 of record NC_090727.1, on the reverse strand, counting down.
GGTTAACCTCACCTTCAACTTCAACTTCCTCTTCCACAGGCATCTCCAGAAGGACAACAACATTGACCCTGCGAGCTGAAACAAGAATAAAGTAACATTAATGAAACAGTAAATGAATCATGTGTGCTGGGTTGTGTGCATGCATGTGTGTGCATGTGTATGTCAGTGACTATGCATGTGTATGTCAGTGAGTATGCATGTGTGTGCATCTGTATGTCAGTGAGTATGCATATGTGTGCATATGTATGTCAGTGAGTATGCAAGTACACAAATAGGTGTTAAAAATACCCATTGTTTACAAAAAGTTAAAGAGCAACACAATGAAAATAAATTTAAAGAGCAACTATTGTAACAACGAGACTTTTAAAAAAGAAAATTAAACAAATATCTCTCTCTCTCTCTCTCTCTCTCTCTCTCTCTAAGGATGTCTCATACTAACCTCTAGCATTGGGAGGGTCAAAGGCATCCTCCTGAGTAAGGCCTTCGTCAGGAACGTACGTAGGGTCGTCGTCATCACTGTCGACATCCAAAGGGCTCAGGTTGACATCACTTCCTTCAGCATCATTAGGGGCAACCCATGGTGTATGATCCTGAGTCTCCAATGCAGCGTTGCGATGCCCATAAAAGATATGGCCAGGAAACTGCAAGAAAAAAAAAATAAAATCATGTAATAAAAAAAAATATAACTTTTCCTAACAAGAACGTATCATTCAATACCTTGTAAGGTAATAATTTGTATGCACATGAGCCTAACA
>NC_090727.1:174348486-174378486 GCF_036898095.1 Palaemon carinicauda | reverse complement strand
GGATGCGTGCTATCCAGAGACTAGGCTATTGGTGAAGAGAAAAATTATAATGATGATGGGAATTAAAATTATTATAATTCATAATTCATGCCTTGGTTTCGTCAGTAATTAAGACTGAGCAGTTTGCCCCTAATGTGTCATAGAGTACTCATGTAAGATATATAATATCTTAATTAGAGTGGAATGGGATTTTGAGCGATATTTTGCTTTTAAATTGGTCACAATTATATAAAAGTGTTGAACCTCTTTTGAATATGAATCTAGTCAACATAATTGATAGGCGTATCCCTCCTTGTTTGACAAACCCTGGTTCAATGATGATTGTAGACACATTTATTTGGAGAAGCAGGAGGCCTATCATCTTTTGAAAGGGTAACATATCAGATTTGACTTGGACTAACTACTGTATACTCAGCTTAGATATTTTGCCCTGAGAGTTATCCTTCAGGTGAAAAGAAATGAAATTTAACCATAAAAGAAATAATTTCTGGCATATCCCATGAACGTACGTGGTGGGCTACAGTTAAATCTGCACTTTTTGATGTCGACTTGACAGTTCCTCCTATACTTAACCCAGATGGTTCTTGTCACTCACAGCTGATGTGTTAGACAGTAAGCAGAGCAATGAGAAATCGATCTTCCTCATTCCTGTTTTTTTCTGAGGCTAAACTAAGTAGTTTAGTTTTCAGTTTCGTGAGATTGAAACATTGTTGATGAGCCTTGATGCTTAGAGGAATAGATCCAAATGGTATTTTCCTTTGATTATCATTTGTTGGCCAAGGCATTAGCCTCCCGTCGAGATACTACCGCTAGAGAGTTATTGGGTTCTTTGACTGGCCAGACAGTAATACATTGGATCCCTCTCTCTGATTACGGCTCCTTTCATCTTTGCCGACACATACACAGAATAGTCTGGCCTATTCTTTACACATTCTCCTCTGTCCTCATACACTTGACAACACTGAAATTACCAAACAATTATTCTTCTCTCAAGAGGTTAACTACTGCACTATAATTGTTCAGTGGCTATTTTCCTCTTGGTAAGGACACTCCAAAATCATTGTTCTCTAGTCTTGGGTAGTGCCTTAGCCTCTGTACCATGGCCTTTCACTGTCTTGGGTTAGAGTTCTCTTGCTGAAGGGTACACTCAGGCACGCTATTCTTTCTCTTCCTCTTGTTATTTTGAAGTTTTTATCCTCTTGTTATTTTGAAGTTTTTATAGCTTTTATATATGAAACATTTATTTTAATGTTAATGCTCTTTAACTTCTCTTTTAGTTTATTTTTTCTATATCCTTTCCTTACTGGTCTATTTTCCATTTTGGAGCCCTCGGGGTTATAGCATCCTGCTTTTCCAACTAGGGTTATAGCTTAGCAAGTAATAATAATAATAATAATAATAATAATAATAATAATAATAATAAGCTAAGACTGTGCCATTACATAAACTAATCTAACCTTCCATAATTTTTATTTCTTCATGGCTGACATAAGATTGACCCATATCCTAGACCAGACTAGTTTTTCGGTCCCGTGAGATTGAAACATTGTTGATGAACCTTTATGCTTATAGAGGAATAGATCCGAATGGTATTTTCCTTTGCTTGTTATAAAGACTGCTGGTATTTTAGCTCTTAAGTTGTCTGTTACTTTTTCTAGTTAGCAAGAAGAGATTCTTTTAACACTTGTTGGAGACTTGGTAATGCTACTTCATTAGGTAAATGAGTTTGTGGTAGCTCTATCCGTATCGATTACTGCCCAATTTTCCTAACTCCCTTATTATCTAAAGTTTTAGAATGCCCTATTTCAAAACGTTAAAATATGTATGCTGAAGGTAATAACCCGTTCTTTAGTTTTCAATTTGGCTTTTCAAAAGTCGTGGAACATGTGATACCATTCTTACAATTTTCAATGCTGTACAGAAATCCATTGATTGTAGTCTGGAAGTACGTATGATTGGCCTTGGTTTTATTGCTGCCTTTGATCGTGTCAATCTTGGGGTCCTTGTTTTCAAAATCAGATAGTTGGGAGTAGATTGGTCTTTTTTTAGCGTCATTATTAAATATTTGAATAATAGATTGCAAAGTGTTATTGTTGATGGGCATCGTAGTGAGTATAGGGATGTGATATTTGGTGTTTGTCAGGATAGTATTTTTGGCCTATTACTTTTCATGCTATATACATCCGTTAAGTGGTTTGGCTTAGAAAACAAGCTCGCTTCAATTCCATCTCCTGAGTATAGATCTGGAATTATTGAATCCCTTGATGGATAATAACTAAAATTGGTGCATGGTGCAATATATGAGACATAAGTTGAATCCTAATAAAACTCAAAGTATTATTGTAAGCAGGTCGAGGATAGTGGCTACTTAACATCCATATTTCAGCATTGAGAATATTTCTTTAACTTATACAGCTCCCTTAAAATTGTAGATGTCATTCTTGATTGGAAATTTAAATTTTAGAAACATAGGGTTTTCTTTAATTGCACAAAAAAATTCGCTTATTGAAAAGGGATTTAAGATTTTCGTGATCAATCTATTCTGAAGAAATGCTTCAAGTCTTTCATTCTTCCTTGTTTTGAGTATTGGTCTCCTCTCTGCTATTCAACTGAGGAATCTCATCTTAATTTGTTGGAAAAGAACTTGCAGTCCAGAAAATTTCTTATTTTTTATCTAGATATTGATTTCAGTCGCCATCGTGCAGTTAGTTCTCGCATGTTGCATACGATTTTTCATAATTCTGAGCATCATTTGCATTCAGATCTTCCCAGACTGTAACATCTTGCAGGTAGTACTAGGTATGGAGTTACAGTAATTTTACCTGCCTTGCTCCCTCCATCTTAAGGCTCGGCACTATAGAGTATTCTAGAAGTTCTATTCCAGCTATGACCAGAGTGTGGAATGCTCCTCCTAATGAGGCACTTTAATCAGTGGAACTTCAGAAGCTCAAACTTTCAGTGAATGTTTTTGTATCCTGAACTCGCTGACATAAGTCTCTCTATGTTTTGGTCAGTTATGTCACGACATGGATTATGTAAAATGTACAGCAATGTTTTATTCCATTGTTAATCAATTCAGCATAAAGAAATAGGAAAATATTAACAGCAGAAGGAAATAATAGCAAGCAAACCTAACAATAACTTTTATTAATAAATATGATATTTGCAATGTTTTACAAGATTCGCAAGATACTCACTATTTACCAGTTGATAATTTACACAAATAAAGTATAATAAAGGCCTATGGTTTATAAGTCTCTTATGATTTTGGAGACTCGGATGAAGACAGGAACGACGACTTCCGAAGGTTGGCAATAAAATTTCAGAATGCAGTTTGAATGTAAATGATGAATAATCATGAACTCAGCTTCTGATGATTTACGAGCTTTCAAAGTATCCTTCTTTTCTTCTAAAATTAGTAGCTTTGTAATTTAAATATGAATGCCATGTAACGGCAGGTGTCGCGAAGAAAATATCTTTGAAATGGTCTATGCAAGTCATTGCGGAATGCACACGTATCGTTCCTCTTTATAACTCCTGCGTCCCGTTTTCTTGGAAGGTCCGAAATGTCCAGGATGAACTATATTACGCCATAAGCAAAGCTGGAGATGTAGAACTAAATTTAATTACTAGAAGTTACTAGAAACTCTTGTTCTAGAATGCAGTGACATTTTCGAGTTACAAATCATTACAATGATTTTATCTTTACATTAACATTTGATATGTAAAGATAAACCTTTCCGATAGGTCTTATAATATAATATTGATAAATTTAATCTAAATATTACTCTCTTCATGGTTTATATAAGGCCAATATATTTCAACATTGTTAAAGATCTTAAAATATGTTTTATACTTGATGCCTTACTTCTCATATAGTTAATTTCCTTGTTTATTTTTCTCACAAAGGCTATTTTTTCCCTGTTGGAGCCCTTGGGCTTATTGCATCCTGCTATTCCAACTAGGGGTTTAGCCTAGCTAGTAACAACAACAACAACAACAATAACAATAACAATAATAATAATAATAATAATAATAATAATAATAATAATAATAATAATAATAATAATAATAACAATGGGCGAAGAAAAGCTTGTTCTTGGAATACTAAAGACAAACTGGTAATTTAGTAGTGACTATATATGACCGTGGCTACCCCCCCCCCCCACACACACATTGGTCTTGGGTAGTGCCATAGTCTCTGTACCATGGTCTGGCACTGTCTTGGGTTAACATTCTCTTGCTTGAGGGTACAATCAGCCACATTATTCTACTTCTTTCCTCTCCTGTTGGAGCCCTCGGGCTTATAGCATCCTGCTTTTCCAACTGAGACTGTAGCTTAGGTAGTTGTAATGATGATAAACTGGTATGAATTAATTATTTATACTTATTCGTCATGTTTAGTTTTTTCTTTATATAGAAAATTGAAACAGTTTTCTTATATAAAGATAACACATCTTTGGTGATTTAGGTATTATTTTTAGTTTACAGATCCTTGATATGTTTATGCTACTAAAATAGATCAGTCATAATACCTTTCCTTAGGATAAGATCATTATTTTGATTTGTGACTGGCAGGTATAGTACGTTTCGGATATTTATATATATGTTTGTAAGTAAAAAAAAAAAATACTTTTATCATCGTAAAAAGGACGGCATGCACTTTAAATCTGGTTTAAGGGTTGTGGTAGTCTATATTGAAGACTCGATCAAGCACGATAGTTTCTAGTAGTGTCTGCACCCTTACCATCCTTGTGAGTTAGGGATAGGAGGTGCGGGGTTGGAATTAATGACTTTTCTTTTTAGACGCTTTGCACAATTGTATTAATTTATTTAGCACAGTAAGCAATTTGAGACCAGGAGGACCGAGGCTTCTCATTCTTGAGCAAGTTTTCGAATATGGGCAAACATCAATATGCCTACTGTCTCGACGTCTTTTGAAATAGTACGATACAATGTAAAATGAAGTTCTGAAGAAGAAAATGGTTCCTGATTATAGTGAAAAAAATCAGCCTACCATGTAATGAGTGTGGATAGAGCTATTGTAAAATAAAGGTGTTCATGTATTTATATAGTTTAAACTACTTTGCTCTTATTTGTACTTGTTTTTGTATTCCTGGCCATACATTGGATTTTGTATAAGTCGTATTATTACATTATCATCTATTTGTCAAAGAAAAAAATCTTTAAGTGTAGGATTATCTTTCTAGTTTAGAGAAATATAAAAAATTCACCATAACCATGCATTAATTTTTCATAAGAATTACTTTGTACTGTATAAAATGGAAAATATAATTTTGTAACCAATACTGGCATTTAAAGTTAAAAACGAGTGGATATGATTACTGGGTTTACATTTTAACTTTATGAAAGTCGATGTTTAATGTATTAAACAAACGAAACATAATATGCTTGAAAATCACTAAAAGTATAAGAGCCTTTCAATCTTAAGTTATAATAGCTCTCAATAAAAAGACTTACAGCTTATAAATTTATAATATAAAAGAAAGAAATACTACTTTTAAAGTTATTTAATTACCTTTTTAAAGCTATAAAAATATTTATAAGCATCTATAGAACTAAATAAACCCTTTAATCTGGAAACCTATATTTAAGACATTACTTATTCTTACGCCTTTGTTGTTGACAGTCAGTTCATTGTGCGTTATTCGTCGACTTCTTGTCGGAAAGAAACTAAGCAAAGACTCCTGTTCATTTACTTCGTCAAAACAACTCCAGAACTTAATTTTCACAATGGCTGTATCGTTCGCAAGTGAATCCGATTACATGAGAGATCCAAGGAAACATCATTTCTCCTCATACGCAGATAATGGAGGGTAAGCTGTATTATTACTTAAGTTATTCATAGCTAAATGCTCCTATGTCACTTGACTATCATGCCCCATAAATATTCGGTAAAATTATAACATAGCATAATACCATAATTGTAGGCTATTAAAATGTGAGAAAAATTGGTAAATTCTAGAAATTATATTTGGGTCATAACTATAAAGGCTATATCGTTTCCCCAGTATGTTTTCCCCACCCAAAACCCCGAGTTCCCACTGGGGGTCCCCCATAATCGTAAGATATATATATATATATATATATATATATATATATATATATGTGTGTGTGTGTGTATGTGTATATATATATATATATATATATATATGTATGTATATATATATGTATATATATTTCTGAAACTATTCATTTGCGACGGGAACGAGTGCCATTTTCGAATAGAGCGTAATTTTTTCTATTAGAAAAAGTAGTTTTTTTTCGTAGGTTACCTTGCCCTGTAATACAGCACAATAATACCGGGGTTTTATTGTAGTGTATTACAGGGCAATGTAACCTAGGAAAATAACTACTTTTTCTTATAGAAAAAATTACGCTCTATTCGAAAATGGCACTCGTTCCCGTCGCAAATGAATAGTTTCAGAAATATATATACATTTATATCCTACGATAATGGGGGACCCATCATAACACCACACTCCAGTAATGCCGAAACTCGATCAACTATACCGAAAGAGATTTGTAAGCTTCTTAGAATTCTTTTTCGTGAAGCAGACCTGACTTTGGTGACGCCTGCCATATGGCTTACGAAATGTGCATTCATATTCTATATATATATATATACATATATATATATATATATATATATATATATATATATATATATATATATATATATATATACATATATGTATGTATGTATGTATGTGTATATATATATATATATATATATATATATATATATATATATATATATATATATATATATATATATATATATTTACGTATGTATGTATGCATGAGAGAGAGAGAGAGAGAGAGAGAGAGAGAGAGAGAGAGAGAGAGAGAGAGAGAGAGAGAGAGAGAGAGAGAGAGAGGAGAACGTACAACTTCAAACGCATAGTTATACCTTGGAATCAAAGATTTTAAGCTTTTGTCCGGAAACCTCTTTGATCATATACGAGTAATAGTGAACAAATGATAAAAATGAAAATATGTAAGTTTACAAGAGAAACCTAATTAAGTTGCCAAGAGAGAATCCATCCTAAAGAATAAGCTAATGGAAAGAATGATGTTATTCGATGTACATAGTGCAGCGAATAAGTAACGAACTAACACTCAAACCGAACCTTATTAGCCTTTATTTGTTTAGAATAGATTTGCAATGGGATAGAAATGAAAGGAGATGGATAACGATGAATTTCATAGCATGTACATAAACAAACGTCACACGGAACAGCCCTTACCCTTGAGAGGCAGCCTATAAGGTTAACATGCTTTCTGAAGTGTATTGCCATTTATATGTAGATATATATATATACACCCACACACATATATATACTGTATATATACATTCATACATATATATATATATATATATATATATATATATATATATATATATATATTTATATATATATGTATATATGCATATATATATATATATATATATATGCATATATACATATATATATATATATATATATATATATGCATATATATATGTATATATATGCATATATATATGTATATATGCATATATATGTTTATATATATATATATATATATATATTTATATATATGTATGTATGTATGTATGTATGTATATATGTATATGTATTTATATTCATATATATATATATATATATATATATATATATATATATATATATGTCGGCTGAGTTCCTGGTTAGGCTGGAGGAACGTAGAGAGTAGAGGTCCCCTTTTTTGTTTTTCTTGTTGTTGTCGGCTACCCCCCAAAATTGGGGGAAGTGCCTTTGGTATATGTATGTATGTATATATATATATATATATATATGTATATATATATATATATATATATATATATATATATATATATTTATATGTATATATATATATATTTATATGTATATATATATATATATATATATATATATATATATATATATATATATATATATATATACATATATATATATATATATATATATATATATATATATATATATATATATATATATATATATATATATATATAGACAGTCAAATAAACAGCGTGTGTGAGCACACATGCACAGAAGCCCGTAATAGCTTATATCGTTTTTAAGATATAATAGGCAGTTTAAAATAAAATTGAAACCGTTATATTCCTACGAAAAATCACTCAAAGATATACTTTAATTCTCAGGACTTGTACTAAGCCTGGGCTGGACGACGGATAATTAAACACGTATCTCATTACTTGTAAACCTGTGATGTTATAGAGGATAATATTTTATGGAGTCAAATTACGTTTCTCTCAGTGAAATTTTTATCAGTAATTAACTGTATGCAAACCTAAGCCCTTGTATATTTCATATATTTTTCTTTCTGTAATTACGTCTATGTGGAGGTGTGCTTTTACTTCAAAGTATACTATTCAGTCCTGTGTTATGGTCTCTCACAATGTCAGATTTAATGACGGTAATAGGGAGACTGTACACTAAGAGGATTGGAGCTGTCGAAAAGAGGCTTTATTCGTGTGTGCTGGAAGAAATTGCAACTTTTATATATACCGTTTACGCACAGGGAGAGAGAGAGAGAGAGAGAGAGAGAGAGAGAGAGAGAGAGAGAGAGAGAGAGAGAGAGAGAGAGAGATAGAGAGAGAGAGAGAGAGAGAGAGAGAGAGAGAGAGAGAATATGTATTCATAGGTTTATGCTAATAGATATGAACGTTAGAGAATGTCTATGTATAAAAGCTAGAACGTGTGGTATATTAAGTACGTGTTAATATGTGTTGACTAATGTATGCAACTGTCTATAGACAGACATTCATTAGAAAAAAATATCAAGTTAAATGTAGGTAAGGTACATATATCCATTTAGGCCTATCCATAAATAGAGTATGCGTGTAAATGACTATTTCTTATAGTCTTGACGCTAATAGCGAACAAAGCACATTGAAGGACATGTGCAAATTACCACAATGACGTAAATATCACATCGTGTGTGATAATGTTCCTGGAACAGCAAAAGCATTATGGAAAATAAAACATAGTGGATATATAAGTGGGGTTGACGCAATCCTTTAGGGAGCATCCTTCATATTTGATTTTCCGAGTGGCAGCATCCATCGTTTGCTGCACAATGGCCAACTCGAGGAAGGTTATTTCTTTACCTTCTCCGCAATATTCCTTCTTTTCGCTTTGCACAGCAACAATATCCTCAGGTCGGCAGAAACGCTAACGGGACTTTGGAGGTAGTGCCCCTTTCATAAGCGGACTGCTTCTTTTTGTTGTTATTTATACTAACATTACTTGATTGTTATTAATATCACTATTGTTAATATTGTTATTAATATAGATGTTTTTGTAGGACGAGCTGAAAATTATTGGTAAAAGAATATAAGTTGGGTATATATGTACACATAACACATACAAATATACATTATTTATATATATATATATATATATATATATATATATATATATATATATATGTATATATATATATATATATATATATATATATATATATATTTATATGTATACAGTATATATGTATATATATTTATATATATACATATATTTATATGTATATATATATATATATACAGTATATATATATATATATATGAATGTTTTTATATATGCATATGCTTGTGTGTATGATTATACATACTTTTATATTTCTTATATATACTCACAATATGTATGTTTTGTTATGTTATATATATATATATATATATATATATATATATATATATATATATATATATATATGTATATGTATGTATGTATGTATATATATGCATATATATATATATAAATATATATATGTATATATATATATATATATATGCACGGTATGTATGTATATATTTATAATACGTAAAATATCATCAATAAATTGGAAGTCGGCTAGCGTATGATCTGGTTGAAAGATAAGGGTTTTCGAAAAACCATTCGATTATAATAATTTAATGAAGGTACCCGATCTCCCACCATTGGGTGATCCGGCCAATTATAACGGAATGAGCAGGTAAGCCATCAGTGACACTAATGACATTTATTCACTGAACTGGTGAATGTGTATGGTAATATAATTACATTTTGGATGTTGAGAATTCCTTATCCAATGAGCTATGGGTATCAGATTAATTGGTAAATATTAGTATGTTTAAAAAAGAATATACACACACACATATATATATATATATAATATATATATATATATATATATACATAATTATAATTATAATTATATATGTGTATGTAGATATACATATGGATATATTTTTGTTTATATGTACTTATATATTTGTCTGAATTCCATATATCTATTTATCCTAATCTCACGTTATCTGTGAGACAATAAGTAATCTTCACAATGCAAGAGTTTGGAACTGGTGCTTCCTCTCTGGGATTGTCTTGCAGCTTTTGCTTCTTTTATCTTGAAATTGCTCTTTTTTTTTTTACGGATATTCATATATGTCAATGGTAGCTGTAGTCTAGCTGATTACCGCCCAATTTCAATAACTCACATTTTATCTAAAGTTTTTAAATACCTTTTGGCAAAATGTCTAAATAAGTTTACTGAAGGTAGTCATGTTTTCCTTAGTTTGCAATTTGGTTTTCTTAAAGGCTTTGGAGCATGTGATGCCTTTCTTTCACTATCCAGTGCTGTACAGAAATCCCTTAATTGTGTTCAGGTTGGTCGTATGTTGACCTTGATTTTATTGCTGCTTTTAATCGTGTTAATCATGAAGCCCTTGTTTTCAAAATCAAACAGTTTCTTATCATCGTTATGGAATTTTTAAGTAATAGATTGTAAAGAATTATTGTTTATGGGCACCATAGTCAGTATAGGAATTTGATATCTGGTGTTCCTGAAGGTATTATTCTTGGCCCATTACTTTTCACGCTACAGTATATACACATGACATGTGGTTTGGCCTAGAAAACAAGATCATTGCATATGTAAATGATGCTTCTCTCTTTGCTTCAATTCCATTTTCTGAAAGTAGTTCTGGGATTTCTGAATCAATTTATAGAGATCCAGCTAAAATTAGTGCATGGCGCAGATTATGGAGAATGAAGTTGAACCCTAACAAAACTCAAAGTATGATTGTACAGTAAGTAGGTCGATGACGGTGGTTCTCCAACATCCAGATCTCAGTATTGATAATATTTCTTTATTTCTATACAATTCTTTTAAAATTTTAGGGGTGATTTTTTGTAACAAAATTACTTTTGAGAAACGCATTCGGTTTGTTATTAATCTCTTGTACTGTTGTTTAGTTAGTTATTTATGTATATTGCATCAGAATTTTCATGACTCTGATCATCCTTTGCTTTTAGATCTTCCCGGACAGTACCTTCCTGTTCTTAATACTTGGTATAGGTTTGCTGAAATTAGTCATCTGTTCCCTAGTATGCAATTTGGCTGTCTTAAAGGCCTTGGAGCATGTGATGCCCTTCTTACAATTTCCAATGCTGTACAGAAATCCCTTGATTGTGGTCAGGAAGTTTGTATGGTTCGCCTTGATTTTAGCTACCTTTGCCTGTGTTAATCATGAGGCCCTTGTTTTCATACTCAAACTGTTGGGTGTGGATGGGTCTTTTCTTAGCATCATAATTGAATTTTTAAGTAATAGATTGCAAAGAGTTGTTGCTGATGGACACCATAGTGAGTATAGGAAAGGGATATTTGGAGTTCGTTTGGGTAGTGTTCTTGTACCATTACTTTTCATGCAGTATACACATGACATATTGTTTGGCCTTGAAGACAAGCTCGTTGCATATGGAGGTGATGCTACTCTCTCTAGATCAGTTCCATCTCATGAATCTGGGGTTGCGGAATCCCTTAATTGAGATCTAGTTAAAATTATTGATTGGTGCAAATTATGGGGTATGAAGTTGAATCCTAACAAAACTCAAAGTATGATTATAAGTAAGTTAAGGACAGTGGGTCCTCAACATCCGGAGCTCAGAATTGATAATGTTTTTTTTTCTTTCTTTTTTCTATGTATGCTTAAAATTTTAGGTGTGAATTTTGACAGCAAATTTACTCATGAGAAACACATCAGGTCTCTCTTCCTCAATTGCACAAAAAATTGGATTATTGAGAAAATATTGTAAATTTTTTTGCGAGCAATCTATTCTAAAGAAATTTTTTAATTCTTTCTTTCTACCTTGTCGGACAGTTGAATCGGTAGAACTTCAAAAGTTCAAACGTTCAGAAAATATTTTTATGTCGAACAGACTGGCATAAGTTTCTTTATAAAGTTTATATTTGAAAGATCTGTTATTGTTCCTGAAAAAACTCATTTTAATTTTTCATTACTTCTCATATAACTTCTTTATTTCCTTATTTCCTCACTGAGTTCTATTTTTCCTTGTTGGAGCCCTTGGGCTGATAACATCCTGCATTTCCCACTAGGGTTGTAGCTTAGCTAGTAATAGTAATAATATTATGCAGTACATTCTAACAGTCCAGCCCTCTCTATCAGAGGCCTCAATATTACACAGTATTCCAGATGTTTTATTCCAGCTATGACCAGGTTGTTGGATGATATTCCTAATCTAGCAGTTGAATTGATGGAACTTTCAAAGTTCAAACTTACAGCGAATGGTTTTATGATGAAGAGGTTGACATAATGCCAGGCTGACACTTGCACAACTTTTGGTCAAGGATTTGTCGTGGCAAGTCGTGCCACTTTGGGGCACGAACTGGGAGGCTCCTGCACTGTTCACGGTTAGTTCATGCATAGTTCATGATCAGTTCACGACGAATTCACGAATAGTTCACGAATGCGTACCCATCAGTGTCCACATTGACACAAACTGGTACGACGAGTTCACGCATTGTTTGCGCACTTCCTGCATTGGCATGACGAGTTTGTGCAATTCGGACGGTGTTGTGCCGACTTGGCCTCGCCATATAAAAACGGGGCCTCTCCAACCCCTGGTCATTTTTGGAATGGCTTTGGAAGAGACAACATGCTTAATGTCAGAGACACAATCATTGCAGAGAGAAGATGCCTATACCTGGCAGCTGTCTAGCCATTGTTGAAGAGCAGCAGAAAAGGTTGGCAGAGGCAGAAGAGCAAGAAAAGGCAACCCCACCTCGAAGAAAGACACAAAGGAAATTGTGGGTCAGGAAATGGTTAACCAGAAGGCACGAGTTTGGACAGTATGACAGTCTACTGACTGAACTCCACAAGGAAGATCAAAGGAGCCAGAAAAATTACCTTGGAATCACAGCTGACTTGTTCCAAGAGATGGTTGAGAAGTTAACCCCTTGCCTCCAGAAGCAATCCACCTTCATGAGGAAACCGCTTGAAGTTGGACTCAAGCTGGCTGCCACCCTCCGCTTTTTAGCCACTGGAAATTCCTACCCAAGTCTGCAGTACAGCTTCAGGGTTGAAGCAAGTACCATATGCAAGTTCATACCCGAGGTGTGTAAAGCCATCATCGCTGTCTACAAGGACGAAGTGCTGCGCTGCCCCAAAACTGAAGAGGAGTGGAGGGAAGTTGCTGCCAGGTTCAGCTCCAGATGGAATTACCACAACTGTCGGGGGGCTTTGGACGGCATGCACATCGCCATAAAGAAGCCACCCAATGCTGGCTCTTACTACTACAACTACAAGGGCTTCCACAGCATTGTACTGATGGCAGTGGTAGATGCTACCTACAAGTTCCTCTATGTGGATGTTGGGACAGAGGGTGGTGTGTTGGATGGAGGAACATGGAGTAACTGTTCCCTGCATGATGCTGTAGAAGAGAACAGAGCTGGAGTGTCTCAACCAAGAACCACTCACTAATGACGACCAGCCAGTGCCCTATCACTTCGTAGGGGATGACGCCTTTGCTCTCTGAACCTGTATGATGAAACCATTCTCGCATCGGTCACAGGTCCTACGAGAACGCATATATAGCTACAGGTTGTCTCGTGCCCGACATGTCGTGGAGAATGCCTTTGGAATTTTGTGTCAAATGTTCCGTTGCTTCTTGACGACGATGCATAAGCACCCCGACACCATCAACCTGATTACCATGTGTGCCTGTGTCCTGCACAACCTCATCCTCATCAGATCCCCATGCACAATTTCAGAAGTGGACCACAAAGATCCGGACACACATGATCTGATCCCTGGTGGATGGAGGACTGACCAACACCTGCAGGGCTGCTGCCTCTTAACTGGCCATCATACCCAAAAGGATGCAAAGGATCAGCGAGACTACCTGTCACATTACTACATGTCCCCTGCTGGTGCTGTCCCTTGGTAAGAAAGAATCGTAGTAGCTCCATAAGCTGCATCCACAGTTGTTCCATTTTTTAAATAAAAGAAACGTTTATTTTTTGTTTGTTTTTTTCATGAACTAATCATAAACTGTTCGTGAACTGATCATGAACTGTTCGTGAACTGATCATGTACTGCTCATGCCATGCGCAAACTGTTCGTGAAGTGCGTAAACTATTCGTGAACTACTCGTGCCATTAGTGCGTGAAGTACACGTGACCATATCAGTGGGAAGGCACGGCCACATTGCGACGTACGCATATTAGTGAACATGTTGTCAACTACTCATGAACTCGACGTGAGCTGTTCGTGAACTATTCGTGGCAATTCGTGACAGTTGTGGCATGGCACGCATTGCCACGCACTGGCACGCATCCTCCAGCATCGTCCTGACGAAGTCACGACGAGTTCACGAACAGTTTGCTCATACCTGTAGTTCACGACCCGGTCGCGAAATTTTACCGTGACTAAAATTTTGAACATTTCAAAATTCTCGTCACAACATGCCACGAAGTCACGATAGGTTTACTTACACTTCACACCAGTTTACGACTAGTCTGCGCAATGACTAGAGTCGTGCCAATGCGTTCCACAGATTCATGCAAGTGTCAGACTGGCACAAGTCTCTCTTTATAGTTTAGATATGTCAGATCTCTGTTAATGTTGTTACTGCTCATGAAATAGTTTATATTGTTCATTACTGCTCTTATAGTTTATTTTATTCCAATTGGATCCCTTGGGCTTATAGCATTCTTTTTTTTAACTAGGCTTGTAACTTAGCTACTACTACTACTACTACTACTACTACTACTACTACTACTACTACTACTACTACCTAAAAGATAATGTCGAAATGAAATTGAAATTAAGTAACAAAAAATATTTTACGATATTTCGATATATATTACTCGGGAAATAGAAGGCTTCGTATTTTTTTTTTTTTTTTTAAATAGCTGAAAATATTTAGAAACAAGTCGGTAATTAGTAAAAATCGTGTAAAGAATGTTGATAAAGAAATTATAATTGCAGAAAACATTACTCAATATATCTAAGATATATTAATAGGCGTTTTCAAGTAACATATATTACTTTAAATCTTTTTCGTATAGATCCAGGAAAACTTGAAAGTAATATTACTTACATTTCCCCAACTTTGGATATTTCCTTTCACGTTTTGAAAACTTTATCATTTTCAGAAAAGGAATATTCCCCGACGAAGAAGTTGTATCAAACTTACGAGAAGAATAAATTCTGAATGGAAGCTTGTTCGTCCAACGTATTTGAAATCTCTCCTATTTTCTATTTTTGTATTTCAAAGCCCTCCATAACTTTCCTTTTTATTTTGCTTTTCTTCTCGCGTTTTTTTCTCAATGAGACATCGTTTCCTTTATCCTTATTCCCATGGAATAGTTTCTTTATTTCTCTCCCTTTGATTTTACTTCTTGCATGACTGAACCCTTATTCATTTTCATCACTTTTTAAAGATAACTTCTTCGTGAATAATATATTTTTCTTGACTACTTTATTTCTTTTCTTGTCCTTTGCTGGACCTAGAAATGTTGTTTCCTATGAATTTAATTTTGTGCTTTTGATCTCAGATGGGGTGATAGATCACTTTTAGCGGGGTATCCCAAATGACATGTTTGGGCAACTCAGGCAATTCGCAATACCAAAATGGCATTCTTTTTTCTACGAAATGTAAGTCACAGTATTATGTTTAATATGTTCTTGATGTTTTTCTTAAGCAGAGAAAACTCTTGTTGGTAATACATTTTCCTTTATCCAGGTTCTCTTGTTTTAGAATTTGCTTGTTATTATTATTATTGCTAGCCAAGCTACTGCCCTAGTTGGTAAAGGAGGATGCTATATGCCCAAGGGCTTCGACAGGGAAGTGAATAAGGAAAAATTGGAGTAGCATGTCTGTGTGTACCCTCAAGCAAGAGAACTCTAACCCTAGACAGCGGAAGACCATTGTACAGAGGCTATGGCACTACCTAAGACTACAGAACAATGGTTTGATTTTTTTTTTATTTATTTTTTTTTTTTTTTTTGAGAGAGAGAGAGAGAGAGAGAGAGAGAGAGAGAGAGAGAGAGAGAGAGAGAGAGAGAGAGAGAGAGAGAGAGAGTCCAACCATTCTTTCATCTATTATCAGCAGTATATCATAATCTTATACAATTCTGATATCTGTTCTGACCTACATAAAGTTTTTTTTCTATTTCTCCCCATCAATGACTTAAACATCTAAAAAGAAAGTAAACAATAATTTGAGTCCAAAGAGACCATCTTTAAGACTAAAAGCCTCTGTCGCCCGAGGACTCTTCAGGGAGTTAAGAGGACCCGGAAGTGTCCATGAGGAATGACCCTTGAAAATTTCACGCCTATTTTTTGGCTGTGTTGCCTTTGGGCTCATTTGTATTCATATCTACACAAAGTACAAATCGTTTTAATCCGTATTTTTTTTTTATTTTTTTTTTATTATTTTAGTGTACTTTTATTTTTCTTATATTTACGTCTTGATCTATTTTTTTTTATATTCTGTTGAAATTATTGTTTTTATTAGATTTTAATCCAGGCTTATTATTTCATATATATATATATATATATATATATATATATATATATATATATATATATATATATATATATATATATATCAGTTTTTAATCAATGCTTGCATTCTGTTTTATTCCATTCATTTTATATTTCGTATTTTATCAATACTTATATTTTGTTATTTATACATTTTATATTCTGTTTATAATCAGTTTATAATATATTTCAATTAATGATTATATATTTTTTAATCAATGTATATATCTATTTTCATTTTGTATATTTGCCAGGGGTGGATTTTCCCCTTGTATTTATACAATATTCTATCAAGTTTCATGTAATTTTACGTTTGTTTATTTATATTTTTTTCTCCTTTTTATTGTCTGTTTTCATTGGTTTGTGGAGGATTGTGTGACTCTTAATTGTCTTCGTAACGTGTTCGATATGAATGAACTACCACTACTACTACTACTACTACTACTACTACTACTACTACTACTACTACTTTTACATTTCTTGTAGTGTCTGCAACCTAACCATCCCTGTGAGCTAAGGAATAAAGGTTTGGAGGAGCAAATAGGTCTACCTGCTGAGTCATCAGCATCCATTGCTTGACCCTCCCTGTTCCTAGCTTGGGTGGAGAGGGCTTGGGCGCTTATCATAATTGATAATTTATAGGGTATTATCCTGTCTGTAGATAATTGTCACTCCCTTACCTCTGCCATTCATGAACGACCTTTAAACCTCAACAATAATAATGGGGACTAGTTGTGAAAATTATTTTGATAATATAATAGAATATAGAATAATCTAGGCCTGTGAGCTATTTACCCTGCGGAGTTCAACAGGCCTTTAGTTAATTATGCTAGCCACGTGTGTGTATTATTTAACAAAAGTTTATAATGATAATCAGGAAAACGGCCAACCCGTTAATTATCCAACGCAGTAACGACATCTAATGACATTTACTTAATGAATTGAATCACTGGGTACTTCAAGGCGCTTACTCATTGAATTAGAGTACTGATCACGTCAACACTCGAACAGTTGTTTTTACAGAATTGGGAGACAAAAACAGAATGATTGATTCAATGAAATAAAATAGAGGGACACTAATACACATCGTCCTTTTTTTTCGAGCAGGTTCCTCAGGGAGGGATAATGGGGGAAAAGAAGGCTTTCTCAGGCCTGGGAGAAGGCTGTAAAGAAAAGGAAATTCCAATTAAGTTTTAATGGATCCCCCATTAAAAGACCTCGTTCCTTGACTAGAATGAATTATTTTCCTTTTTTTTTTTGCCTTCCAACTCTTAATGAGATACAAATAGAACATCTAATCCGTAAAACTTACGGCGAAAGTGAGATGATAATGATGATGATGATTATTATTATTATTATTATTATTATTATTATTATTATTATAATATTATTATTATTATTATTATTATTATTATTATTATTATTAACATAATACTGCCATAGTACACGCGACCCGGCTAAATATTCAAGTAGATATGCACACAGATGCCCACAGATTCAACGCTTCCCGTGCCCTCCACCTTTTCTAACTACAATACGGCAGTTTCTGTAATTTGTCGGAGATATAGTTTCTGAGTGTACATCTCGGGGTACCCCCTCTCGCCAGGGTATGGCTAATCCTCTCCACCCTAGCCGATGAACGGGGAGATACCAAGTAGTTATAGTCTGGCAATGCCGCTCATTGTAACTAGAAATATATTTATATGTATATATATATATATATATATATATATATATATATATATATATATATATATATATATATATATATATATATCCAGACACTTGCTCCTTATTATGCAGTGGAGATTATTGTTATTATTTATCATTTTTATTATTATTATTATTATTATTATTATTATTATTATTATTATTTATATACATGCATTTGCTCTGTAATCAGTTGACTTTCAGATCACATTAATGCTCATTGTTTCATATGTCAGATGGCTGAGGTTTGTTGAAAGTTTCAGTTCCAACAGTGTCACAATTAAACTTCTATTACAATTTTTTTCCAGCACCTTGTAGCATCTTGGCAGGAAACTTTGTGTCATGTAGCAAATATAATTTTAATTTTGTCGGACCTTTCAGAGCTGCGTGTACTCATTACAGTAATGTTGCTCAAACAGAGCTTCAATAAGTTAATGTCTATCAGCTTTTTATATTGATTATTGAGGTTAGATCTTCTTTCCCAACGTTATCCATACATTAAGGGGTCAGTTGCATGATGCGTCTTCTCCAATGCCTTCTATTAAAAAACGTCCTCTTCCACTAAACCTCTTATCTCCATATCATCATTCACCATATCTCGCCATCTAATTATCTGCCTTCTTCTCGATCTTCTCCCTGGAACAGGTTCCTCTCAAGCCCTCCTCACTCCCTCCTCACTCCCTCCTCACCATTCCTCTCAGTTGTTGACACTGTTATCACCTCCGTAATCTTCACTACACTTTATCCTAAATATTGTGTAAAAACCTGGTTTTGTATGAAATACGGAGTTATTGTCAGGTAAATTGGATTTGTTCTTGTATCATGTTGGAGTAGTGTTCAGAATGGGAACTTTAGCTAAAGGCTGAGGTGACCCAAAATTTACATCAAATAGAGGTTATAGCCAAAACCTGGTAGTAAAAATGTTAGGAAAGAAAGCATTCCTTTAGATCAGGTTTAGTTAGTTGTCATACTTGCCTTAGAGACTTGACCCTCTATGCCCCTCCTTGTCAGGTTAAAACTCCTCTGGCAGTTTCAAGTCAGTTTTTATTAATTGAAAGGGGGGTGGGGGGGTGTATGAGTAAATGGAATCTTTTAATTTAGAAGGTATTGAAGTGGAATCTCGTAGAATTTTTCATGATCATTTAGATCTATACTAGGAGTTTTGTATCTAATGATGAAGTACCTAATGTTACAGTATGTGTAGGTTCCTGACCCATTTAATGCAGTGTTGGGTCATTCTAGTATTATATATTTGGATTATGTCATGCCAGTTCCCCATTCTGAGAGTGACTGTTTCTTGGCCATTTGTGTTTTGACTTAACGTCCGATGTATCGTTCAAGATGACTAGAGCCAACAGGGATGATCTTGCTTCTGTACCCAAGATTAAATGAAAGGAAGTAGGTTGGCCAGGGCACCAGCCACTCGTTGACATAGTACCGCTAGAGAGTTATGGGGTCCTTTGACTAGCCAGACAGTACTACATTGCACCCTTCTCTCTGGTTGTGGTGCACTTTACTTTTGCCTACACATACACGAATAGTCTGGCCTATTCTTTAAAGATTTTCTTCTGTCCTCTTCTGAGATTACTAAACAATTCTTCTTCACCCAAGGGGTTAACTACTGCCCTTTAATTGTTCAGTGGCTACTTTCCTCTTGGTAAGGTAGAAGAGCCTCTTTAGCTATGATAAGCAGCTCTTGTAGGAGAAGGACACAAACCATTGTTCTCTAGTCTTGGGTAGTGCCATAGCCTCTGTACCATGGTCTTCCACTGTCGTGGGTTAGAGTTCTCTTGCTTGAGTGTACACTCGAGCGCACTATTCTATCTAATTTCGCTTCCTCTTGTTTTTTTAAAGTTTTTATAGTTTTTATAGGAAGTATCTATTTAAGCGTTGTTGCTGTTCTTGAAATTTTTACTTTTCCTTCTTTCCTTTCCTTACTGGGCTATTTTCCCTGTTGGGGCCCCCGGGCTTATAGCATCCTGCTTTTCCAGTTAGGGTTGGAGCTTAGCAAATAATAATAATAATAATAATAATAATAATAATAATAATAATAATATTACACCTGCCATTCTTTTTATTTCATCACTTGCATCTTTTAAGCAGTGATATTCTCACAATCCACCTCAGAATTGTTATCTCTGTTCTCTCAAGCTTTGCTTCCTCTTATTTGTCTTAAGAGCCTAGGTTTTCGATTCACACATTAACACTGGTCTTATTACTGTGCCATAGATATTCACTTTTAGCTTGATTGGCAATGTTTTTTTGTGTCAAATGCCACTCTCGATAATTCCCTCCTTTTCCCCCAAACTGCTTTTATTCTATTCTCAACCTCAGCCTCACATTGTCCCTCCTGACTTATACTGTAGTAGATCTCAAGTATCTAAATTGTTCCACCTGTTTTATAACAGAGCCTCTACTTTCATCCAAAGCTATTTGCCCTTACCTTCCTAACTGCTCACTATAGCTTCCAGCTTATCCATATATATTGTCAGCCCCCCTCCCTCTCGAAAGTCTCTTGCCGCTCTGCAACCCATCTTTGTAAGTCTTCATAATTTCCAGTTGCTAGATCTTGGGAGTAAATCAATCAATTATTGGGTACTTGGCCCAGGGGTCAACAACAAGAGGCCAAAATGTCGGGAAACATGCAGTTATCTTCGGGTCCACTCTCAAATGGTCTTTCAACTTGGCTTGGCACTGGCATGAGTGATGCTCGTCTTCATTCAGAAGTAGAATAATTTTAATGATTTGCATTTTTTTATTTTTCATATTTTTTATATTCACTTTTCTTTGTATGCAGTTTGTATTCCACCTTATGTTTTGCTTAAATGTCAATTTTTTTCTTTTATCCTTGATCCCTTTATTCCTGAAATTTTTTTTTTGGAAATTAAAGCGTGATATTGCCATGGAATATCAGTGGTGGCATTTGAAGTTTTAAATGTCACTCATGAGCGGAAAAAAACAAGACAATATTTTAAAAACTGAGTAAATGCTCATATGTTCAATGCCCAAGTGTCTCTCCACTCAAACTAGGATCAGGGAGGGCCAGGTAATGGCTTCTGGTGACCAAGCAGTTAAACACAAATCCTCCCCCAAACCCCCTGATCAGAAGTTTTGTGAAGTTGCAGACGCTACAAGAAACTATTTAGCTTGAGCGGGGCTAGATTTCCTGATTCACAGATGGTGAGATAGACACGTTTCCGATAGGCTACCACAATCCAAAAATGTATATAAAAAAGTAGATTCTCCTCTATGGAGTAAGTTCCATTTGACTGATATATCTGCATTTGTGATTTTTTCCCTTCGACCTTAACACACAAAACATATTCTATGGAGCCGTGTTTTTTTTTTTTTTTTTTTTTTCAAAATGAGGCATTTGCGGTATACTTAATATGGACAGTTGGTTTTTATAAGTAATAACAATGATAGTAATAACAAAAACAGTCAAGGTAGTTTGTACATGTAAACAATACAATATTGCTTAGGACAGTTTCTCTTTAGCATAGTTACCCATAAGTTAAAATACATTTTCTATTAATTTTTAAAGCGAAAAGCACGTCATGTTTTCTTTAATACATTACAGTATAGGCAACAATAAACAAAACGAGCCTTTAAAACATTATTGATAAAGTTGTAAACTATGATCTTTTATGAATGTTACCCACATTCTCTCTCTCTCTCTCTCTCTCTCTCTCTCTCTCTCTCTCTCTCTCTCTCTCTCTCTCTCTCTCTCTCTCTGGGTATTTTAGTTACATCAGACAAATGTTGATTGATTGATTGAATTGAAGTTCTCTGTCATGAGACAAATGTCTGTAATAGAAATCCTTTTTCTTAGTCTTAAGTAACCATAACGTCTATTTAGGAGTGATAAATGACAGCAACAAAAATATTTTTTTGATAATAGTAATAATAAAAATATAATAAAAATAATATTCTCTTTAAAAAACTAAAGTGAATAAGTTTCCTTTCACGATTAAACTCCTCCAGATTTTTCGAGGAGTTACAAGATTCGTGAAGGTCCCGAGATATTAAACTTGGAAATACTTTTGGGTCTTTCACTTCTTCCACAGTGGCACTTTGCTTCAAGAAAGGCCAAGCCACTGAAGACTCCTCGGAGGCAGACTCCTTGAATGACTTCTTGCTTCTTTGATGCAATACGGATGGAGGAATCTCTAGTTCGTGTATGTGTCTAAAAACCAGTCATTTGTAGGGTATAGTGCCTTCGGTGAACCTCTCTGGGTGCACTGCAGGCCTTACACGAAGGTCGGATGTGACGCGAAACGAGAAACTGAAAACACGAAATGCGAAACGCTGCACGCCACAAGTCACCTTGTCACATACTGTAAGTGTATACACTATGCGTTTGCTCACGTTTGACAGTTGACAAGATGGATTCATTGAATGATGACACACTGGAATTGCTTTATTGAGAAAGCAAATGAAAAAAAAAAACAGCTGTAGAAAGCAAACGAAAAATAAAAAAAAACAGCTGTAGAAATCAAATGAAAAATAAAAGCAGCTGAAGAAAGCAAATTTAAAAGTAAAACATAGCTGGTGGTGCGGTGAGCATTTTATATAGAGGAATATAAAAGGAAAATGTCAAAGAACATTTGTACACTGATGAAATTTAAGGAAGAAATTTTTTTTTCTTTTTTTTTTTTTGATTATCAAGAATGTCATACAAAACATATAAGGAACTGAAGTCACTGGTGATTTCATATTTCCAATTGGCATAAACCAATATTTGCTGCAGAAGAATTAAACTTGACTCGGGTGAATTTTAAATTAATTTTAAAACTTATTAGCAATAGTGAAATACACACACACACACACACACACACACACACACAAAACAATACCGCCCAAACAATCACTAGCATCAAAATATTACGTACAATAGCAAGATGAACCCAATAATTTTGTTTTTTAATTCATAATGAAATTTTATTATTTGAAGATATAAAAATCACAACAGATAGAACTTAATGTATTTATTTTTATCAAACCAGAATTTAAATTCTATTCATAATTGAATAAGTAAAAACAATAGAATGTTGAACACATTGTATTTTTTGAAAGCATGTGCCTATTGAATTTTATTCTTATTCAAAGAAATAAACAAAAAGCATAAGGTTAAACACAATGTGTTTTTTTTTTATCATAATGAACTTTGATTATTTGTATAAATGAAAACCTACATGTTAAACACAATTTATTTTTTTCTCAAATCAAAGGCTTAAGGAAATTTTAGTTATTTAAAAAAAATATACAACGCATACAGCAGCTGGTTGAACACAATTTATTCGTATTTTTCAAACCATAAAATTTTATTCTTATTTAAAGAAATGACTTTGATGATGATAATGTTGTTAGAGGATAATAAAGTTAACAGTATAGTACATATGTTTTTATTTTTAATTTTTTTCATTTTTCATCATTCACTTTGTAAAGTTAAACACTGTATTCATCATTAATGTCGTCAATCGAACCGAATAATTGCTGAAATTTCACATTTTGGCTATTAATTATTGTCGTAGTTATAGGGACCAGGTGGCGGAGTAGTGGAGACTCATCAGGTGTCACACGGGAAAATGAGACAGATTGTGTTGGGTGCTGATATGTCACAGGTTGACGAGCATGCTTCCCTATTTGTACTGTTTGTATTATTTCTTTTTTTTACTTCAAAAATTCACCATCGTTGAATGGATCAATGACTGGCATTAAAGAACGGAAAAAAAAGCTCAATCTTGACGACTTTTGATTCTTCGGCCTGCCGCACTTTCATCATATTTATGTTATTTGTCTCATGTCTAATTTTTTGTCTTGACTTTATCGCTTTTTCTCATATTGCTGCCTATATTTTGTGTCCTCAGTCTTTCGTTGATTTGTAATTGTCCCAAGATCACCGTCTTCTCTGAAATTATCTATTTCAGGCTAAGAATCAGCCTGAGATTGGACGATGAATTTATTGTTGTTTTCCTCATAACTGATGCTTGTATCCATACCTATCTCTGAAACGCTGTCTAAAGGGTTACATATTTGCTTGACAGGTAGAAGGAACATCATGTCTTTTTCAAACCTCCATCCTTTGTCTCTGCCTGCTCCACTGCCAGACATCTTTTGTCTTGGGAGAATTGTAATCTCCCATGTCAGTTGTTCCCAAGTAGCTTTGACATTCACATTGGTACCTGTGAAGGGAAAATAGATATCCTATTGTTATTCATTTTATATTTTCTGATAGTGCATAATAATAATAATAATAAAAAACTAGTTTATCTGTTATTATTATTATTACTATTACTATTATTATTATTGTTATTATTATACTTTTGAATTTTGGGAGTCTATGCTTAGCATTTTGGATTTTTCTAATTGAGTGTACCATTTCATATGACGGCAAACATAAGAAAACATGTTATCTTTGCCTGTAAAGTTATCTGATAGCCTCTGTATTGTAGCCACTGAGAATTGCCGTTTTCAGCAGAACAGTATTAGGAAAAGATTGGAAAACAATATGGTGACTTATGGGACTACCCCTTTGTTATAGGAAGTTTAGACGGAAAGCTTATGACGGTGAAAAATTCCAAGAAAAGTGGTTTTAAGCTTTGTAATTATAAAGGATTTCCTTCTGTAGTATAGTGCTTATGGCGTTTAGTTGCTCGGATTTATGTTTGACCTTAGTTGATTGTGGTCAATATGGCCGGGTAAGTGACGCTGGCGCATACAGTTAGTTCTTCTCACTTGTCTATTCTTCTCAAATAGGATAAGTTAAATATCCCCCAAACAACTTTTAAAATCTTAGATATCCCCCAAACATTTTTCAAAATCATTGGATGCCAAATCAATGTCCCATTCATAATAATTGGAGATAAAGCGTTTCCACTGAAAACCTATTTGATGGAACCTTCTGCACCAAGAAATCTTAATAAAATAAGGAGGGTCTACAACTACAGACATTCGTAAACTCATCCGTCGCCCTTTTGGAATTTTGGCAAGTGAATTCGAGTTATTTAAACAGTCGATGCGTGTTGAACCAGATAAGGCCATTCTCATTACAAAGATAGTTATGAGACTTCATAACTTAATTCGTCGGATTCTCATTACAAAGATAGCTGTAAATCTCCATAACTTCATTCGTCAGTGAGACGGTCACATGGTAGATAGGACAGATAAACAGCAACCTCTTGCGCTGAATATAGCCGGAGATAGAACAGATGACACCATGAAAGTTCGAGATGCATTATCTGCTTTTTATTTTTTCTAGTGAACGCAACGGGTCAATCGGATGGTGGAATAACTATGCTTTTAGAAACATTTTACGTGAATTGCAACACTTAGAAATTTGCATTAAAAAAACGTTAAAATTTCTGGCAACATTTATTCCAGGATTTTTGCCGTTTTAAAAAAGGAAATATTGACGTAAAGGAGTGATATTACGGTCACCAACCCGTTAAAGATAACAAAGTAAGGTAAAATTACGATCGCCTGTATTTTACTGAAATACGGCTGAGAATAGTATAATTTTATGGAGAATTTCCGATTAAAGTGGCGGTTTTTAACAGTGAACAGTAGCCACTAAACAATTAATAGAAATACAAATAAAATTAAAAAAGTGTGAATAATTTATTGATTGGCACATTAAATATGTTATAACTGTGACAGGCGTCCAAGCATGCAGTCAAACATACAGGCAGCTAGATAGGCACACAGACAAACTAGACAGTGAGGTAGACAGATTGAAAATAAGGGAGGCAGACAGACATGTCAATCGATAGAGACACATTTAGTAAGTGTTGTTTTATTATATTAAATAAGATAAAAAATTACCTGCTGTTGGTAAGAGTTGATCATCAATATCTTCCCAAACTTGTTTTCACTGGACTTTATTTTGTAGACAGGGTTTGTGAGGTACTACAGGAGAGGTCTGGCTCTCACAAATTCATTTATGTTTTTCTTGTGCTCATCCATGATTAGAACTGCATTCGCTGCTTTCGACACAAAAAGTGAACAGCACTACTTCTGGTCGACACATGTCCACACGCGTTTCCCGTTTCTGCCGTGTTGTTACTTCCTTTTTGACTCAATCGATGAAGATCTTTGTTACCAATTTTGTTTTCACGCGTGACACGTTTCGGGTCTCACGTTTCTCTTTTCGTGTTACTTCTTATGTGTCTCGAAAACAATTGTTTGAAATTCAACTATTAGAAAACTATTGTCCGATAGTTAAAATGTTCGAGAAAATAGATTTTTGTACAAAAGTTGTTAAAGATAATTTTTCAAAAGGATGACCACTTGATTTATTTATTTCTAATACCTTTTCTTATTTTTCAAACCGTGAATGGTGTAGAACTGACTTAACAGGGTCAGCAGTGTTGTAAAAGTTCCGTCTATAAAAACACTGAAATACAAATTAAACACTCCGTTTTTTTTTTTTTCGTCGAAAATATCAATATTTTCTATTTGCAGAGTAATACAATAAGAATTCCTTTTCCTTGATAGTTTTCTTTTATTCCTCTAAAAAACTATATCCTGTCTACTGTTTGGTATTGATAAACCACATTTATGTTCTTTGCGAACTTTTTTAATAGTTCTCTCGATACAACTTAGATTGGGTAGCGCTGGAGTTACGTCGTCAGCAATAGATAACTCCGCCTTTGAAATGATGTAATGGAGCGAATCAAAACTTTCCTTCGGATCATTTTTTTCATTTGTCCATCATTTGCCGAACTTCCATATCAGCTGGATCTCCTCTATGATTGTGCTCTCGAGAAAAAGAAGTCACTTCATCATCAGTTGTTTGTAACTATACAACAATTACAGCTTTTGGCGAAATGTTGGCATTTCCATTAAATTTGAGTACAACATAGGTTTCCCATTTTAAATTGCGATATATTGTCATTTTCATGGGTAGTTACGGCTAACTTGAAAACTGCTTTAATTTTGACTTCTAAGAAAAAGTTTTCCGAAAAGGGAGAACTAAGTGTCGAATTGATGATTAGCATAATTGCTAGTTTTCACAACTTTCATTCTATGGCTCCGACTGTTGAAAATAGCCCAGCGAGGAAAGGAAATGATGAAATAAACTACAATAGAAGTAATGATTAATTAATATAAGATACCTTAAGATCAGTAACAACGTTGAAGTAGATATGCCATATATAAACTACAAGGAGAGACTTATGTCAGCCTGCTTAACATAAAAACATTCGCTGCAAGTTTGGAGTTCTGAAGTTCCACCGTCTCAACTGCCTGATTAGGAAAATCCTTCCAAAATCTGGTTACACCTGGAATAAAATTTCGAGAATATTGTGTGGTATCAAGCCTTATGATGGAGAAGGCAAGACTCTTAGCATTAACTGCATGCCTAGTACTACGTATATATACATCCCTATGATTAGCGCCTAAGCCAATTCTCTACCCAGGTTGCGACCAGGGATGGCCAGGTAATGGCTGCTGATAACTTAGTAGCTAGATCTATCGGCTTTCCGAAGCCCCCATTCTTAGCTCACAAGGATAATCAGGTTGCAGACACTGCAAGAAACTATCAAGCTTGAGTGGATTTCGAACCCCAATCCAGTAGATCGCTGAGCAGGGAATTTTCTAATGGGCTACTACAAACCTGGCCTTGACTGGTTCCGCCTTCATTGAGATATTTCTACGGGATATGTAGGTGCACTGGTTGAGTGGTAGAGCTCTCTGCCCACATTTGTTAGGTACAGTCAAATGCTATAGTCCTGTCGTCTCAAGTTCCCCTATGTCACCCCCAATATCTACAGATTCCAGAACTTCAGGTGTAGAAAAGTTTGGTAGTTAGGAGGGAGGACAGCAAACGGGAGGGGGACGACGGGCAGGGGGAGGACGCCAGGAAGGGGCTTAAGGACGGGCGGGGGAAATACGACTGGTTAGAGCTGTAAGGTGCGTGATGCCAGGGGAAGCACAAAACATTATGTATGAACTTAAATGCCATATAATATCACTCGATCCGATCCCAGTTTTTTTTTTATTAGGATTCTAATATATATTTGCTGTGTTATTTGCTATACCACTCTCGCGAACAACTTGTTGACAAAAAGGATCGATGATTAGTTTGGCATTTATTATGTCCTGAGTGAAAAATCTTACGTAAACATATGCTAGGAGTTCTCTCTCTCTCTCTCTCTCTCTCTCTCTCTCTCTCTCTCTCTCTCTCTCTCTCTCTCTCTCTATATATATATATATATATATATATATGTGTGTGTGTGTGTGTGTGTGTATCGAAAGTGTGATTCTAAAGGCGGGGAAGGTGGCATTTATTCTAAAGTAATTCACTATCAATTCATCAGTATCATAATATTTTCAGCAATGGTATAGTTTGGAAATTTTGTCCAGACTGAATAACCTTACTTATACCAATTCACGAGTCCAATAACAACTCATTTTCCTTAGATAGCATATCTCCAATTGGGTTGAAAAAATTCACCATATATGAACAAGTATTTCAGGAAACACTGGTGTTTGTGTGAGCAGTCAATCCTCAGAGAGCAACTATAAATCATCTTCATATTACTTTATATCCTCCCCTAGCTTACTTTACGTACGGTTCGTTTAGGTGTATTTATGGCTTTTCTTGGTCTCGTTAACTGTTTTTTTTCCTAAAGATGAGTTTTACAATTAGTTGTGAAATATTGTGTTAGCACAAATGAGTTCTACTTGCCTTTTGTAGATACTATAAAGACAAGTCACTTAATGCTTACCCCCGCTGAATAAGCTCTGGTTCCAGCTGTTATTTCCTGGTTAATAAGCAATCATATTCAGTTAGTATTAAAGGTGGTTGATAAGAGACATCATAATTTCATAGTTGTGTTTATTTAGATTGTATTATGACCCCAGAAGAATAGTGTAAAAACTAGATTACAGTGACCAAATGCAGTTGATTAGGTTACTGAATATAAATATTTGCTGAAAAGTAAAGAAAAAGTTTCATGATTTTAATTCTATTCCAAGAATCTTTCATATATACAATGTAAACTAAACGCTCCTTAGTGTGATGTCCATCCACCATTAGTGTCTACAACTTCATGTAGACATGCATGCATACTCTTCACAAGATTCTGGCATATGGTAGAGTGAAATTTTGACACCCACAATTCAAACGCTCTTGTTTAGATGGCTTAGCACGTTCGTTGCTCTCCCACATCCCAATAACGAGCCATTTTTACCCATAGGTTCTCTATGAGGTTGAGGTCGCACGCCTTAGGTGGCCAGTTTATTACTTGGATTTCTGGGTGATGCTCTAACCAAGCTCTAATCACTGTGTTTGTATGGGTGTGGCTATTATCGTGCACTAGAACGATTGGTTGTGGATTGGGAATGGTCATGTCTCTCACTCTGGGAAGCAGGGCATCCACATAATCATTGCCCGTGAACCTTCCAA
>NC_090727.1:174318486-174338486 GCF_036898095.1 Palaemon carinicauda | reverse complement strand
CTTACTTTCAAGACTTGGCTCTCTCCCCTCTCTGACTGTCACTTTTTTCCACAATTGAAAAAATCTCAAGGGAACGAAATTTCACTCCAATTCAGAAGTGGTGCATTATCTTGCAAAAAGAGTTAATGCAACCCATAAGTTTCCTACAACGAAGTCAAGCTGCGTACGAGACAGATACAGATATAGAGATGCTCTTTTGCTTGTCTTCTTTTAAATAGCTGTCTACCGCCCCTGTAAAAGTAACAGCTCTACCCTTTCACTATACCATTAAAACCAGGAACCTGTCAGCACTTCCTCGGGCGTGTATATATATATATATATATATATATATATATATATATATATATATATATATATATATATATATATATATATATAAATAATGCATACATGCATAGAAAAAAACATACATACATATATGCAGCAATAACTAAAACAAATGCAGCTGTTTCTAGTCCACTGTAGGACAAATTTCTCAAACATATTTCATTACCCCGCTGGGCATTGCGAGTTGATGATCCCTTCATCACGTTAAGTATGCCCACTCAAGAATGATACACACACACACACACACACATATATGTATATATGTTACGACCTATGGAGGCCGTAGTTCTGGTTCTTTAAACTTTAATTTTTAAAGGAGTTGTAGGCAGTACATTGTTTATGTAACTCGGTGAACTGAGGGAAGACAGAACAAAAGCACTGGAAAAATCTAACAACATTTATTACAGTACACTTAAATAAATTCAACCTTGTATCAGGAGTAACATAAAGCTCCTAAGACAAACACCGATGGGTTAATAAAAATGACCTGAAGGACTAATATACCGAGTCCTCTAAATACACAAGGTTGTCCTATATCTAATAATCTTAACCCTAGCATAGAAAAATTAACAGATTAAAAGTAAGGCTCATATATTAAGCCGGGCCCACAAATATCAACAAACCACTACCCTATTACTAAACAGATGGTCATAAGGAAGACAGGAGAAATAAAAAGGCAGAAAACCTTAAAATTACCTACCTACACACAAACGTTAAAAGGTTAAACCAAATACCAAATAATAAAACCTAACATGAGACAGCATACAAATGCACATACCACATTATACTAAATGCATAAATACTTAGATACATTTACATAAAAGAATTATACCGAGGGTGACAAAGTATAGATACATGTAAATATCTCAACACTGTATTAGCTATCCGTGAAATAACTCAACGGTACTTATCCATACATGGATTGGACGACAGAGAGGGGACGAACGTTCATCAGGATCAGAGGGAGTATCATTAACACCAGGAAAACGGGCTGGGCATATCCATAACGATAATGAAAGGGATCGTAACTTTACCTGGGTAATGACTCCCTACGTTCCTCCTAACGGACCCTTGGTCCACAGACGAGCAGCGTAACAGATGTGATGACGCTCTTTGATCACAGCAATAGTACCTCCAACAGTGCCGGGAAGGTCGCAAGTGACACATACACTTGCAGGACGTAACAAGCGAGGTGGCTATCGCAGGTGACAATACCCCTGCATACGTGGGCCGGGATCCAAAGAAGTGTACAATTTACTGCGGGTGGCTCAAAGACACCAGCGAAATAATCCTCCAAAGGCACAATTCCTTATGAGAAAAAAAAGGCGTCTACCAATGGCTGCTGAATTAGGATACACGTCTGTGATCAAGGTACGGTCCGAACTCCTGATTCCAGGCAGCAGTAGTCCCGTCCACGGCTCTCACTAAAGACCAAACACTAGAAAAAAAGTAAACAAAAGAGTTAATGGCCATTCACTAATTAACGAAGGAGGAGTGGCGAAGGTTATTACCGAACTCTTATGAAAAGGGCAGTTAACATTTACTCCTGCCGAAGACCGAATTTATTTATAAACAATGAAATGACTTAATTTAACATAACACCTTCCTCCCCCAAGAAAAATAATTTTCATTCGCTAAATGCAAAATATTTTTTAATGATAAGCCACAAGGCTGGACAAAACATCAGAAAATGCAGGGCAACAAAAACAAAAGAAAATTAAGGGAACACTCTAAAGCTACTACAAACCACTGATAAGATAAAATATCTTAAACCAATAAAAAAAAGAACATAATGAGCCTTAAACGTAGTATCTACAGTAATAAACCAATCACAAGGTAAAAACATCTTAAACCTAAACAAAAGGACAAGAACCTAGCAAGTTTTAAATACATCACCAAACATTTGGACAGAAATTCAATCCTATACCTGTCAACAATAAATTTTAGTAGGCACACAAAGAGAAAAAAAAACTAGAATTACCCACACTAACCTAGGTCCTGGAACAATTTATAAGAGTACAAACCTTTTACCCGAGCTCAATATATACATATCTCGAAACATGGATGTATCCTCAACACATGCAACCAGGAGTACCGAGAGGGTCCCAAGAAACAGAGGGAGAGATCAAAACTTAGACATGTGAGAGAGCATCCGGGATGCAATTATCCACCCCTTTAATGTGTTTTATAATTAAATTGAACTCTTGTAGCTGAAGGGCCCAACGCAGAATCCTCTTGTTTGATCCCTTCATACGTTCAATGAATACCAACGGATTATGGTCGGTCCAAATTTCTATAGGGAATGAAAAGTTAGTTACATATGGTTTAAAATGTACCAATGTCCGCACCAATGCCAGAGCCTCTTTCTCAATGGTGGAGTACTTTCTTTCCGCCTCTAGTAACTTACGGCTGTAGTAAGATACGGGGCGTACTTCACCATCATCACTCCTTTGAAAGAGGACTCCCCCAATTCCTACGTCACTGGCATCCACGGCTATGATGAATGGCTTCTGAAAATTGGGAGAAACCAATATTGGATTAGACACGAGTAACATCTTAAGTTTTAAAAATGTTTCTTCGCATCGAGAAGACCAAATAAATTTCTGCCCTTTTTTCAATAAATTATTTAGAGGCTGTGCAAGGTCAGAGAAGTTTCGGACAAACCTACGGTAATATCCCAACATACCCAGCACTTTACAAACCTCTCTGACATTACACGGTCTCTTCAAAGCAACTATGGCCTCGAGATTGGCTTGCTTAGGAGCAACTTTACCCAAGCCAATCTCGTGACCCAAATAACTAACTTTAGCTTTCCCAAAGTTACATTTACCCAGATTCACAACAAGACCGGTGGCCCTAAGTGCCTCAAAAACTTTTCTTAATCTTACCAGGTGGGTCCGCCAGTCATTGCTGTGTACCACCAAGTCATCTATATAGATTTCTGTACTTTCCAGGCCACAAATCACCCTGTTCATTAGACGCTGGAAAGTACAGGCAGCGTTCTTCATCCCAAAGGGCATTACTTTGCACTCGTAAAGCCCTGAGGGCGTCACAATTGCTGAAATTTCACGGGCACGGACAGATAGGGGGACCTGCCAATACCCCTTTAACAGATCCAATTTTGTAATAAACCTAGCAGGACCTATCAGGTCCAGACAATCCTCAATATGGGGAAGAGGAAAGGAATCATTTTTAGTAACAGAGTTTACCCTCCTATAGTCAACACACATACGATATTTACCATCAGGCTTCTTCACGAAGACTATAGGAGAACTCCATGGGCTTACTGATGGTTGTATGAGATTGTGCTCCAGCATGTATTTAATTTCGTCTTCCACAATGGCACGCTTCTCTGGACTGAGGCGATACGGGCTTTGCTTAACCGGTGAAGCGTCCCCAACATCAACATCATGCTGGAGCAACCTCTTCCTTCCTGGAGAGTCCTGAAATAAGTCAGAAAATTCCATAATTAGGCTTAGTATATCTTGTTTCTGAGGTGCCTCCAGATGCTCTAACCCCTCTTTTAATACACCTAAATTTTGCAAGTTATTACCTAGAGCTTCTGAAGGCACCTGGTCCAAAACATCTTCCAAATTTTCCTCAACAGGTGCAACCACACTCATAACTGGCTCAAAAACAATGGCCAAAGGATCCCGTCTATCAGAAGAGTAAGATTTCAACCTCTTTATGTGGAAAATTTTACATTTACGTCGAGTTCCTGGGGCTTCAACTTCATAATTGACCTCGGACAACTTTCTCAACACCTTCCAGGGGCCCTTGTACCTGGGTTCAAGGAAGTTGTCTGGGTCTGTGCTTAAAACTAATACGAAGTCCCTTGACTCAAATGAACGTACCTTACACTTCTGGTCAAATTTGGTTTTCATCGTAGCTTGGGAAGTAGACAAATTTTCTTTGGCATAATTCCAAGCTACGGCTAACTTGGACTTAAGTTCACTAACAACTTCTCCCACGTTACGCTCTCCTCTCTGATTTGCTTCGAGCAATTCATAGAAGATTTCCAAAGGTCCTCGAACCTTGTGCCCAAATATTAATTCAAAGGGAGCAACGCCGGTAGAAGAATTGGGAAAATTCCTTATGGCAAAGAGAGCAAAGGGAAGCCCCTTATCTCAATCCTCTCCTTGCTCATAACAATATTTTTTTAATATACACTTAAGGGTCTGGTGAAATCTTTCCACCACACCCTGACTTTCAGGATGGTATGGTACACTGGTAATGTGCTGAATGGCCACTTCAGCACATTTACTCTTAAATACCCTGCTTGTAAAATTCGAGCCGCAATCTGACTGAATTTTACAAGGCATGCTGAACTCTTTTTGCAGGACAATGCACCAGCACAAACAGTACATAAAACTCTACGAAAACTACGCGACTTTAGCTTCGAATAGGTAGATGACCCGCCTTACTTTCAAGACTTGGCTCTCTCCCCTCTCTGACTGTCACTTTTTTCCACAATTGAAAAAATCTCAAGGGAACGAAATTTCACTCCAATTCAGAAGTGGTGCATTATCTTGCAAAAAGAGTTAATGCAACCCATAAGTTTCCTACAACGAAGTCAAGCTGCGTACGAGACAGATACAGATATAGAGATGCTCTTTTGCTTGTCTTCTTTTAAATAGTTGTCTACCGCCCCTGTAAAAGTAACAGCTCTACCCTTTCACTATACCATTAAAACCAAGAACCTGTCAGCACTTCCTCGTGCGTGTATATATATATATATATATATATATATATATATATATATATATATATATATATATATAAATAATGCATACATGCATAGAAAAAAACATACATACATATATGCAGCAATAACTAAAACAAATGCAGCTGTTTCTAGTCCTCTGTAGGACAAATTTCTCAAACATATTCCATTACCCCGCTGGGCATTGCGAGTTGATGATCCCTTCATCACGTTAAGTATGCCCACTCAAGAATGATACACACACACACACACATATATGTATATATGTTACGACCTATGGAGGCCGTAGTTCTGGTTCTTTAAACTTTAATTTTTAAAGGAGTTGTAGGCAGTACATTGTTTATGTAACTCGGTGAACTGAGGGAAGACAGAACAAAAACACTGGAAAAATCTAACAACATTTATTACAGTACACTTAAATAAATTCAACCTTGTATCAGGAGTAACATAAAGCTCCTAAGACAAACACCGATGGGTTAATAAAAATGACCTGAAGGACTAATATACCGAGTCCTCTAAATACACAAGGTTGTCCTATATCTAATAATCTTAACCCTAGCATAGAAAAATTAACAGATTAAAAGTAAGGCTCATATATTAAGCCGGGCCCACAAATATCAACAAACCACTACCCTATTACTAAACAGATGGGCATAAGGAAGACAGGAGAAATAAAAAGGCAGAAAACCTTAAAATTACCTACCTACACACAAACGTTAAAAGGTTAAACCAAATACCAAATAATAAAACCTAACATGAGACAGCATACAAATGCACATACCACATTATACTAAATGCATAAATACTTAGATACATTTACATAAAAGAATTATACCGAGGGTGACAAAGTATAGATACATGTAAATATCTCAACACTGTATTAACTATCCGTGAAATAACTCAACGGTACTTATCCATACATGGATTGGACGACAGAGAGGGGACGAACGTTCATCAGCATCAGAGGGAGTATCATTAACACCAGGAAAACGGGCTGGGCATATCCATAACGATAATGAAAGGGATCGTATATTTACCTGGGTAATGACTCCCTACGTTCCTCCTAACGGACCCTTGGTCCACAGACGAGCAGCGTAACAGATGTGATGACGCTCTTTGATCACAGCAATAGTACCTCCAACAGTGCCGGGAAGGTCGCAAGTGACACATACACTTGCAGGACGTAACAAGCGAGGTGGCTATCGCAGGTGACAATACCCCTGCATACGTGGGCCGGGATCCAAAGAAGTGTACAATTTACCGTGGGTGGCTCAAAGACACCAGCGAAATAATCCTCCAAAGGCACAATTCCTTATGAGAAAAAAAAAGGCGTCTACCAATGGCTGCTGAATTAGGATACACGTCTATGATCAAGGTACGGTCCGAACTCCTGATTCCAGGCAGCAGTAGTCCTGTCCACGGCTCTCACTAAAGACCAAACACTCGAAAAAAAGTAAACAAAAGAGTTAATGGCCATTCACTAATTAACGAAGGAAGAGTGGCGAAGGTTATTACCGAACTCTTATGAAAAGGGCAGTTAACATTTACTCCTGCCGAAGACCGAATTTATTTATAAACAATGAAATGACTTAATTTAACATAACACCTTCCTCCCCCAAGAAAAATAATTTTCATTCACTAAATGCAAAATATTTTTTAATGATAAGCCACAAGGCTGGACAAAACATCAGAAAATGCAGGGCGACAAAAACAAAAGAAAATTAAGGGAACACTCTAAAGCTACTACAAACCACTGATAAGATAAAATATCTTAAACCAATAAAAAAAAAAAACATAATGAGCCTTAAACGTAGTATCTACAGTAATAAACCAATCACAAGGTAAAAACATCTTAAACCTAAACAAAAGGACAAGAACCTAGCAAGTTTTAAATACATCACCAAACATTTGGACAGAAATTCAATCCTATACCTGTCAACAATAAATTTCAGTAGGCACACAAAGAGAAAAAAAAAAACTAGAATTACCCACACGAACCTAGGTCCTGGAACAATTTATAAGAGTACAAACCTTTTACCCGAGCTCAATATATACATACCTCGAAACATGGATGTATCCTCAACACATGCAACCAGGAGTACCGAGAGGGTCCCAAGAAACAGAGGGAGAGATCAAAACTTAGACATGTGAGAGAGCATCCGGGATGCAATTATCCACCCCTTTAATGTGTTTTATAATTAAATTGAACTCTTGTAGCTGAAGGGCCCAACGCAGAATCCTCTGGTTTGATCCCTTCATACGTTCAATGAATACCAACGGATTATGGTCGGTCCAAATTTCTATAGGGAATGAAAAGTTAGTTACATATGGTTTAAAATGTACCAATGTCCGCACCAATGCCAGAGCCTCTTTCTCAATGGTGGAGTACTTTCTTTCCGCCTCTAGTAACTTACGGCTGTAGTAAGATACGGGGCGTACTTCACCATCATCACTCCTTTGAAAGAGGACTCCCCCAATTCCTACGTCACTGGCATCCACGGCTATGATGAATGGCTTCTGAAAATTGGGAGAAACCAATATTGGATTAGACACGAGTAACATCTTAAGTTTTAAAAATGTTTCTTCGCATCGAGAAGACCAAATAAATTTCTGCCCTTTTTTCAATAAATTATTTAGAGGCTGTGCAAGGTCAGAGAAGTTTCGGACAAACCTACGGTAATATCCCAACATACCCAGCACTTTACAAACCTCTCTGACATTACACGGTCTCTTCAAAGCAACTATGGCCTCGAGATTGGCTTGCTTAGGAGCAACTTTACCCAAGCCAATCTCGTGACCCAAATAACTAACTTTAGCTTTCCCAAAGTTACATTTACCCAGATTCACAACAAGACCGGCGGCCCTAAGTGTCTCAAAAACTTTTCTTAATCTTACCAGGTGGGTCCGCCAGTCATTGCTGTGTACCACCAAGTCATCTATATAGATTTCTGTACTTTCCAGGCCACAAATCACCCTGTTCATTAGACGCTGGAAAGTACAGGCAGCGTTCTTCATCCCAAAGGGCATTACTTTGCACTCGTAAAGCCCTGAGGGCGTCACAATTGCTGAAATTTCACGGGCACGGACAGATAGGGGGACCTGCCAATACCCCTTTAACAGATCCAATTTTGTAATAAACCTAGCAGGACCTATCAGGTCCAGACAATCCTCAATACGGGGAAGAGGAAAGGAATCATTTTTAGTAACAGAGTTTACCCTCCTATAGTCAACACACATACGATATTTACCATCAGGCTTCTTCACGAAGACTATAGGAGAACTCCATGGGCTTACTGATGGTTGTATGAGATTGTGCTCCAGCATGTATTTAATTTCGTCTTCCACAATGGCACGCTTCTCTGGACTGAGGCGATACGGGCTTTGCTTAACCGGTGAAGCGTCCCCAACATCAACATCATGCTGGAGCAACCTCGTCCTTCCTGGAGAGTCCTGAAATAAGTCAGAAAATTCCATAATTAGGCTTAGTATATCTTGTTTCTGAGGTGCCTCCAGATGCTCTAACCCCTCTTTTAATACACCTAAATTTTGCAAGTTATTACCTAGAGCTTCTGAAGGCACCTGGTCCAAAACATCTTCCAAATTTTCCTCAACAGGTGCAACCACACTCATAACTGGCTCAAAAACAATGGCCAAAGGATCCCGTCTATCAGAAGAGTAAGATTTCAACCTCTTTATGTGGAAAATTTTACATTTACGTCGAGTTCCTGGGGCTTCAACTTCATAATTGACCTCGGACAACTTTCTCAACACCTTCCAGGGGCCCTTGTACCTGGGTTCAAGGAAGTTGTCTGGGTCTGTGCTTAAAACTAATACGAAGTCCCTTGACTCAAATGAACGTACCTTACACTTCTGGTCAAATTTGGTTTTCATCGTAGCTTGGGAAGCAGACAAATTATCTTTGGCATACTTCCAAGCTACGGCTAACTTGGACTTAAGTTCACTAACAACTTCTCCCACCGTACGCTCTCCTCTCTGATTTGCTTCGAGCAATTCATAGAAGATTTCCAAAGGTCCTCGAACCTTGTGCCCAAATATTAATTCAAAGGGAGCAACGCCGGTAGAAGAATTGGGAAAATTCCTTATGGCAAAGAGAGCAAAGGGAAGCCCCTTATCTCAATCCTCTCCTTGCTCATAACAATATTTTTTTAATATACACTTAAGGGTCTGGTGAAATCTTTCCACCACACCCTGACTTTCAGGATGGTATGGTACACTGGTAATGTGTTGAATGGCCACTTCAGCACATTTACTCTTAAATACCCTGCTTGTAAAATTCGAGCCGCAATCTGACTGAATTTTACAAGGCAGTCCATACATGGAGAAAAACTCCACTAATTTGTCAAAGACAGCTTTTGAGGTTATTTTCTTCATTGGAAAGGCCTCAGGAAAACGTGATGCTCTATCCATTATGGTCAGGAGATGCGTAAACCCTAACTTCCTCCTAGGCAGAGGTCCTACCACATCAATTACCAATTCTGCAAAGGGTTCTCCAATTGAAGGAATTGGGTTAAGAGGAGCCTTGGGAATAGGTTGATTGGGTTTACCCATCACCTGACACACTTCACAAGTTCTTACAAATTTCTTCACCGAAGACTTCATTCCTGGCCACCAAAAACATTTACTCTACCTACAAAAAGTTTTACTTAAGCCTAAGTGGCCAGAAAAGGAGTCCTCATGTGCACAGCCTCCCTAAACTTGGTAGGTACGACAATTTGTCTCAAACAAGAAGTCACATTTAGTTGATGAGTTGGGGGACGTCTGACCCTATACAACAATCCTTTCAAAACCACAAACCTGGGCCTGGTCAAATCGTCAGTATTACCTAACTCAAATGAAAATTCATCTTTTTGGGCCTGTATGAAAGAGAGACGGTCACAATCGGATT
The DNA here is from genome assembly GCF_036898095.1 of Palaemon carinicauda. Lineage (NCBI taxonomy): Eukaryota > Metazoa > Arthropoda > Malacostraca > Decapoda > Palaemonidae > Palaemon > Palaemon carinicauda. The sequence continues at coordinate 174,328,530 of NC_090727.1, read as the reverse complement.
TCAATAATTTAAACATTCCAAAACTAGAACTACTGCTACTACTACTACCTTCTTCTAGCCCGGGCTTCTCTACCTCTACTTCTAAACTACTTAAATTTAGGTCATTATCATTATCAGCTTCCGCTGCACGCTTTGTAGAGGCTCGAGTAGTTATTGCCACAGGGCAAGCCGTGACCGAAACAATAGGAAATAGTTCCTGCCCCTCTGCACTCAACATATCATTCCCAATGATTCCGTCTATTCCTGGTATCGGCAGGCTCTCAACTACCGCCAGCTCGGTAACCTTGTGATACCCTGGGAAGGACAGCTCCACCCTTACTAAAGGAGCAGAAACCACCGTATCGGGAAATCCTCCCAGGACCACATATTCTCCAGTATAGGGAACTAAGTTAGACAAGGACCCTGCCAACACCAAAGATCTAGCGGACCCTGTGTCCCTCAAGAATTTAACAAAGTGTAGAGGTCTCAGATTTCAATTTTCCTGGGTAGACATATTTGTTAAATGGTCATAAATTACCAGTGGAATCACACAATACCGGTTTTACTTTACCTACATCTGGTTCACCACTAACCTGGGGATCAACAGTTTTGCCATTCTTATTCTCTGAAATAGAATTATTTGAAATTAGTGAGATTGGCGTAGGCTGATTAGCATTATTTTGATTCTTTTGGAGGTAACGGCTCCTGGCTCTACATTCAGCTTGTCGATGCCCTGGCTTATTACACCAAAAGCAATTACCTCTAACTTGATTGGTTTTACCTGAATTGCCACGGTTAGAAAAAACCAGAGTGTGCCCACCACTCGAGTCCTTTCTGAGGCCACTACCAACATGATTGCTCATGCTACTATTTGGGGTACTAGATTGGTTTTTAAAGGGTTATTTGACTTAGAAGACAAATTACTATTATTATTAGGGTATGAGGATGAGAAGTTACCTGACCCAGCCCTATGGGTCAGGACAAACTCATCAGCTACCTGAGCCGCCTTGGATAAAGTTAAAATTTTAGTGTCCTCCAGGTGAACCCTCAATTCTTTGCTACACACCTTAAACTCCTCCAGTACCGCCGGTCCGATATCATAGTCTTTGGGCGGTTCCGCCTTGGGCTCTGATCCCGAGGTCGTTAAGAGAATCCAGACTTTAATGTATTAATATATATGGCTTATTTGAAATTTGAAAGAAACACGTTTAAATGTGCAAAAAAAAATTATCATTAATCGAATGCCAAGTCCCAAACCTACCAATTAGCTACGATGGTGAAGATGGGTTGATTTCAATTCTAAGTACAGAAAACCTGAATTTGACAGGTATATGTATAGAAAAATTGTCATTGACTTTTATCTTCCTTCGTGGCGGAGTGGTATGGTCACTGGCATACAGATATCCTGGCGAGGGTTCAAATCCCCGCCGGTCCGATATCATAGTCTTTGGGCGGTTCCGCCTTGGGCTCTGATCCCCAGGTCGTTAAGAGAATCCAGACTTTAATGTATTAATATATATGGCTTATTTGAAATTTGAAAGAAACACGTTTAAATGTGCAAAAAAAAAATTATCATTAATCGAATGCAAAGTCCCAAACCTACCAATTAGCTACGATGGTGAAGATGGGTTGATTTCAATTCTAAGTACAGAAAACCTGAATTTGACAGGTATATGTATAGAAGAATTGTCATTGACTTTTATCTTCCTTCGTGGCGGAGTGGTATGGTCACTAGCATACAGATATCCTGGCGAGGGTTCAAATCCCCGCCGGTCCGATATCATAGTCTTTGGGCGGTTCCGCCTTGGGCTCTGATCCCGAGGTCGTTAAGAGAATCCAGACTTTAATGTATTAATATATATGGCTTATTTGAAATTTGAAAGAAACACGTTTAAATGTGCAAAAAAAAATTATCATTAATCAAATGCCAATTCCCAAACCTACCAATTAGCTACGATGGTGAAGATGGGTTGATTTCAATTCTAAGTACAGAAAACCTGAATTTGACAGGTATATGTATAGAAGAATTGTCATTGACTTTTATCTTCCTTCGTGGCGGAGTGGTATGGTCACTGGCATACAGATATCCTGGCGAGGGTTCAAATCCCCGCCGGTCCGATATCATAGTCTTTGGGCGGTTCCGCCTTGGGCTCTGATCCCGAGGTCGTTAAGAGAATCCAGACTTTAATGTATTAATATATATGGCTTATTTGAAATTTGAAAGAAACACGTTTAAATGTGCAAAAAAAATTATCATTAATCGAATGCCAAGTCCCAAACCTACCAATTAGCTACGATGGTGAAGATGGGTTGATTTCAATTCTAAGTACAGAAAACCTGAATTTGACAGGTATATGTATAGAAGAATTGTCATTGACTTTTATCTTCCTTCGTGGCGGAGTGGTATGGTCACTGGCATACAGATATCGTGGCGAGGGTTCAAATCCCCGCCGGTCCGATATCATAGTCTTTGGGCGGTTCCGCCTTGGGCTCTGATCCCGAGGTCGTTAAGAGAATCCAGACTTTAATGTATTAATATATATAGCTTATTTGAAATTTGAAAGAAACACGTTTAAATGTGCAAAAAAAATTATCATTAATCGAATGCCAAGTCCCAAACCTACCAATTAGCTACGATGGTGAAGATGGGTTGATTTCAATTCTAAGTACAGAAAACCTGAATTTGACAGGTATATGTATAGAAGAATTTTCATTGACTTTTATCTTCCTTCGTGGCGGAGTGGTATGGTCACTGGCATACAGATATCCTGGCGAGGGTTCAAATCCCCGCCGGTCCGATATCATAGTGTTTGGGCGGTTCCGCCTTGGGCTCTGATCCCGAGGTCGTTAAGAGAATCCAGACTTTAATGTATTAATATTTATGGCTTATTTGAAATTTGAAAGAAACACGTTTAAATGTGCAAAAAAAAATTATCATCAATCGAATGCCAAGTCCCAAATCTACCAATTAGCTACGATGGTGAAGATGGGTTGATTTCAATTCTAAGTACAGAAAACCTTAATTTGACAGGTATATGTATAGAAGAATTGTCATTGACTTTTATCTTCCTTCGTGGCGGAGTGGTATGGTCACTGGCATACAGATATCCTGGCGAGGGTTCAAATCCCCGCCGGTCTGATATCATAGTCTTAGGGCGGTTCCGCCTTAGGCTCTGATCCCGAGGTCGTTAAGAGAATCCAGACTTTAATGTATTAATATATATGGCTTATTTGAAATTTGAAAGAAACACGTTTAAATGTGCAAAAAAAAATTATCATTAATCGAATGCCAAGTCCCAAACCTACCAATTAGCTACGATGGTGAAGATGGGTTGATTTCAATTCTAAGTACAGAAAACCTGAATTTGACAGGTATATGTATAGAAGAATTGTCATTGACTTTTATCTTCCTTCGTGGCGGAGTGGTATGGTCACTGGCATACAGATATCCTGGCGAGGGTTCAAATCCCCGCCGGTCCGATATTATAGTCTTTGGGCGGTTCCGCCTTGGGCTTTGATCCCGAGGTCGTTAAGAGAATCCAGACTTTAATGTATTAATATATATGGCTTATTTGAAATTTGAAAGAAACACGTTTAAATGTGCAAATAAATTATCATTAATCGAATGCCAAGTCCCAACCCTACCAATTAGCTACGATGGTGAAGATGGGTTGATTTCAATTCTAAGTACAGAAAACCTGAATTTGACAGGTATATGTATAGAAGAATTGTCATTGACTTTTATCTTCCTTCGTGGCGGAGTGGTATGGTCACTGACATACAGATATCCTGGCGAGGGTTCAAATCCCCGCCGGTCCGATATCATAGTCTTTGGGCGGTTCCGCCTTGGGCTCTGATCCCGAGGTCGTTAAGAGAATCCAGACTTTAATGTATTAATATATATGGCTTATTTGAAATTTGAAAGAAACACGTTTAAATGTGCAAAAAAAATTATCATTAATCGAATGCCAAGTCCCAAACCTACCAATTAGCTACGATGGTGAAGATGGGTTGATTTCAATTCTAAGTACAGAAAACCTGAATTTGACAGGTATCTGTATAGAAGAATTGTCATTGACTTTTATCTTCCTTCGTGGCGGAGTGGTATGGTCACTGGCATACAGATATCCTGGCGAGGGTTCAAATCCCCGCCGGTCTGATATCATAGTCTTAGGGCGGTTCCGCCTTAGGCTCTGATCCCGAGGTCGTTAAGAGAATCCAGACTTTAATGTATTAATATATATGGCTTATTTGAAATTTGAAAGAAACACGTTTAAATGTGCAAAAAAAAAATTATCATTAATCGAATGCCAAGTCCCAAACCTACCAATTAGCTACGATGGTGAAGATGGGTTGATTTCAATTCTAAGTACAGATTACCTGAATTTGACAGGTATATGTATAGAAGAATTGTCATTGACTTTTATCTTCCTTCGTGGCGGAGTGGTATGGTCACTGGCATACAGATATCCTGGCGAGGGTTCAAATCCCCGCCGGTCCGATATTATAGTCTTTGGGCGGTTCCGCCTTGGGCTTTGATCCCGAGGTCGTTAAGAGAATCCAGACTTTAATGTATTAATATATATGGCTTATTTGAAATTTGAAAGAAACACGTTTAAATGTGCAAATAAATTATCATTAATCGAATGCCAAGTCCCAACCCTACCAATTAGCTACGATGGTGAAGATGGGTTGATTTCAATTCTAAGTACAGAAAACCTGAATTTGACAGGTATATGTATAGAAGAATTGTCATTGACTTTTATCTTCCTTCGTGGCGGAGTGGTATGGTCACTGACATACAGATATCCTGGCGAGGGTTCAAATCCCCGCCGGTCCGATATCATAGTCTTTGGGCGGTTCCGCCTTGGGCTCTGATCCCGAGGTCGTTAAGAGAATCCAGACTTTAATGTATTAATATATATGGCTTATTTGAAATTTGAAAGAAACACGTTTAAATGTGCAAAAAAAATTATCATTAATCGAATGCCAAGTCCCAAACCTACCAATTAGCTACGATGGTGAAGATGGGTTGATTTCAATTCTAAGTACAGAAAACCTGAATTTGACAGGTATATGTATAGAAGAATTGTCATTGACTTTTATCTTCCTTCGTGGCGGAGTGGTATGGTCACTGGCATACAGATATCGTGACGAGGGCTCAAATCCCCGCCGGTCCGATATCATAGTCTTTGGGCGGTTCCGCCTTGGGCTCTGATCCCGAGGTCGTTAAGAGAATCCAGACTTTAATGTAATAATGTATATAGCTTATTTGAAATTTGAAAGAAACACGTTTAAATGTGCAAAAAAAATTATCATTAATCGAATGCCAAGTCCCAAACCTACCAATTAGCTACGATGGTGAAGATGGGTTGATTTCAATTCTAAGTACAGAAAACCTGAATTTGACAGGTATATGTATAGAAGAATTTTCATTGACTTTTATCTTCCTTCGTGGCGGAGTGGTATGGTCACTGGCATACAGATATCCTGGCGAGGGTTCAAATCCCCGCCGGTCCGATATCATAGTGTTTGGGCGGTTCCGCCTTGGGCTCTGATCCCGAGGTCGTTAAGAGAATCCAGACTTTAATGTATTAATATATATGGCTTATTTGAAATTTGAAAGAAACACGTTTAAATGTGCAAAAAAAAATTATCATCAATCGAATGCCAAGTCCCAAATCTACCAATTAGCTACGATGGTGAAGATGGGTTGATTTCAATTCTAAGTACAGAAAACCTTAATTTGACAGGTATATGTATAGAAGAATTGTCATTGACTTTTATCTTCCTTCGTGGCCGAGTGGTATGGTCACTGGCATACAGATATCCTAGCGAGGGTTCAAATCCCCGCCGGTCTGATATCATAGTCTTAGGGCGGTTCCGCCTTAGGCTCTGATCCCGAGGTCGTTAAGAGAATCCAGACTTTAATGTATTAATATATATGGCTTATTTGAAATTTGAAAGAAACACGTTTAAATGTGCAAAAAAAAATTATCATTAATCGAATGCCAAGTCCCAAACCTACCAATTAGCTACGATGGTGAAGATGGGTTGATTTCAATTCTAAGTACAGAAAACCTGAATTTGACAGGTATATGTATAGAAGAATTGTCATTGACTTTTATCTTCCTTCGTGGCGGAGTGGTATGGTCACTGGCATACAGATATCCTGGCGAGGGTTCAAATCCCCGCCGGTCCGATATTATAGTCTTTGGGCGGTTCCGCCTTGGGCTTTGATCCCGAGGTCGTTAAGAGAATCCAGACTTTAATGTATTAATATATATGGCTTATTTGAAATTTGAAAGAAACACGTTTAAATGTGCAAATAAATTATCATTAATCGAATGCCAAGTCCCAACCCTACCAATTAGCTACGATGGTGAAGATGGGTTGATTTCAATTCTAAGTACAGAAAACCTGAATTTGACAGGTATATGTATAGAAGAATTGTCATTGACTTTTATCTTCCTTCGTGGCGGAGTGGTATGGTCACTGACATACAGATATCCTGGCGAGGGTTCAAATCCCCGCCGGTCCGATATCATAGTCTTTGGGCGGTTCCGCCTTGGGCTCTGATCCCGAGGTCGTTAAGAGAATCTAGACTTTAATGTATTAATATATATGGCTTATTTGAAATTTGAAAGAAACACGTTTAAATGTGCAAAAAAAATTATCATTAATCGAATGCCAAGTCCCAAACCTACCAATTAGCTACGATGGTGAAGATGGGTTGATTTCAATTCTAAGTACAGAAAACCTGAATTTGACAGGTATCTGTATAGAAGAATTGTCATTGACTTTTATCTTCCTTCGTGGCGGAGTGGTATGGCATACAGATATCCTGGCGAGGGTTCAAATCCCCGCCGGTCCGATATCATAGTCTTCGGGCGGTTCCGCCTTGGGCTTTGATCCCGAGGTCGTTAAGAGAATCCAGACTTTAATGTATTAATATATATAGCTTATTTGAAATTTGAAAGAAACACGTTTAAATGTGCAAAAAAAATATCATTAATCGAATGCCAAGTCCCAAACCTACCAATTAGCTACGATGGTGAAGATGGGTTGATTTCAATTCTAAGTACAGAAAGACTGAATTTGACAGGTATATGTATAGAAGAATTGTCATTGACTTTTATCTTCCTTCGTGGCGGAGTGGTATGGTCACTGGCATACAGATATCCTGGCGAGGGTTCAAATCCCCGCCGGTCCGATATCATAGTCTTTGGGCGGTTCCGCCTTGGGCTCTGATCCCGAGGTCGTTAAGAGAATCCAGACTTCAATGTATTAATATATATGGCTTATTTGAAATTTGAAAGAAACACGTTTAAATGTGCAAAAAAAAAATTATCATCAATCGAATGCCAAGTCCCAAACCTACCAATTAGCTACGATGGTGAAGATGGGTTGATTTCAATTCTAAGTACAGAAAACCTGAATTTGACAGGTATATGTATAGCAGAATTGTCATTGACTTTTATCTTCCTTCGTGGCGGAGTGGTATGGTCACTGGCATACAGATATCCTGGCGAGGGTTCAAATCCCCGCCGGTCCGATATCATAGTCTTTGGGCGGTTCCGCCTTGGGCTCTGATCTCGAGGTCGTTAAGAGAATCCAGACTTTAATGTATTAATATATATGGCTTATTTGAAATTTGAAAGAAACACGTTTAAATGTGCAAAAAAAAATTATCATTAATCAAATGCCAAGTCCCAAACCTACCAATTAGCTACGATGGTGAAGATGGGTCGATTTCAATTCTAAGTACAGAAAACCTGAATTTGACAGGTATATGTATAGAAGAATTGTCATTGACTTTTATCTTCCTTCGTGGCGGAGTGGTATGGTCACTGGCATACAGATATCCTGGCGAGGGTTCAAATCCCCGCCGGTCCAATATCATAGTCTTTGGGCGGTTCCGCCTTGGGCTCTGATCCCGAGGTCGTTAAGAGAATCCAGACTTTAATGTATTAATATATATGGCTTATTTGAAATTTGAAAGAAACACGTTTAATTGTGCAAAAAAATTATCATTAATCGAATGCCAAGTCCCAACCCTACCAATTAGCTACGATGGTGAAGATGGGTTGATTTCAATTCTAAGTACAGAAAACCTGAATTTGACAGGTATATGTATAGAAGAATTGTCATTGACTTTTATTTTCCTTCGTGGCGGAGTGGTATGGTCACTGGCATACAGATATCCTGGCGAGGGTTCAAATCCCCGCCGGTCCGATATCATAGTCTTTGGGCGGTTCCGCCTTGGGCTCTGATCCCGAGGTCGTTAAGAGAATCCAGACTTTAATGTATTAATATATATGGCTTATTTGAAATTTGAAAGAAACACGTTTAAATGTGCAAAAAAAAAATTATCATTAATCGAATGCCAAGTCCCAAACCTACCAATTAGCTACGATGGTGAAGATGGGTTGATTTCAATTCTAAGTACAGAAAACCTGAATTTGACAGGTATATGTATAGAAGAATTGTCATTGACTTTTATCTTCCTTCGTGGCGGAGTGGTATGGTCACTGGCATACAGATATCCTGGCGAGGGTTCAAATCCCCGCCGGTCCGATATTATAGTCTTTGGGCGGTTCCGCCTTGGGCTTTGATCCCGAGGTCGTTAAGAGAATCCAGACTTTAATGTATTAATATATATGGCTTATTTGAAATTTGAAAGAAACACGTTTAAATGTGCAAATAAATTATCATTAATCGAATGCCAAGTCCCAACCCTACCAATTAGCTACGATGGTGAAGATGGGTTGATTTCAATTCTAAGTACAGAAAACCTGAATTTGACAGGTATATGTATAGAAGAATTGTCATTGACTTTTATCTTCCTTCGTGGCGGAGTGGTATGGTCACTGGCATACAGATATCCTGGCGAGGGTTCAAATCCCCGCCGGTCCGATATCATAGTCTTTGGGCGGTTCCGCCTTGGGTTCTGATCCCGAGGTTGTTAAGAGAATCCAGACTTTAATGTATTAATATATATGGCTTATTTGAAATTTGAAAGAAACACGTTTAAATGTGCAAAAAAAAATTATCATATATCTATATATATGTATATATATATATAATAAATATATATGTATATATATATGTATATATATATATATATATATATATATATATATATATATATAGTTGTATCATATTTATATTTAATATCCTTTTCTAATTTACAGTATATTCACCAAACTGAATATTCTTGACACGTATTCTAGGCTATAAATAATGGTAGATATATGGCAACATTTGCTCTTCTCATATCCCCCTGAATTCAGTATTAATAAAATTCCCGAAAGTAATTAAGGTCTCCATCACCTAGCGTTGTGGCATGACTAACTGCGCCGGAGAAATTATTCTACCTTAGGGGGTTTGTGGACTCAACGGGGGTTTGTAGTGGTTCTACCACTGTTCTGCCCAAGGCCTATAGACCTTGGTTCTACCTACGACTTTTTAGAATGAGGTAAATCTGTCCATTGTCTATTATTCTGAACATTGAATTAGGTTTATAATCTCCTCTGTTTTGTGCATCTTCAAACCGAATTGAACCAACAGGAGGATTGAAATTTAAATCACGAGTATTTATTGTCTACTTTATAAATCCTTTCCTAGATCGCTTCAACGGACTACATATAATCATGCGCCATGAAAAAAATGAAGTAGGATGCGTAAAAAACCCCTTATTAAAATAAAAAAAAATATGGTCTCAAGATATAATTAAGCTAAGTACGTTATCCCCATGAGCTTTGAGAAAAATTCGGTAACGTAGTGGACATAATTTATTATCCTCTCTCTCTCTCTCTCTCTCTCTCTCTCCTCTCTCTCTCTCTCTCTCTCTCTCTCTCTCTCTCTCTCTCTCTCCAAAGCTACACGGAATAGCGAATAATAAGACCAATTTCTTGCAAAGGCTAATTTCAATTTTAAATAATTTCACTGAATTTTCATAAGGGATTCTTTTTACTGAGAATATTGAATATTACGCTAAGAATAGCCCTTATGATACTTTCAACTTTAAACAATGGATGAACTAAAATGCAGAATATTAAAAAA